>NC_134411.1:92758497-92863497 GCF_038048845.1 Mixophyes fleayi
TGTCATTTCTCAGCTTCCAAGAAACATAACATGATGTTAGACCGTGAAATAGTGCTAGAGTGGCACACTGTACATATGTAATAATGCAGACGAGAGTTATTTTTGGAGTTGACAATATAGAATACTATTTTTGTATACATAACACATCTACATAGCGAGGCACAGCAGGGGTTCCCCTCCCAATTGTGGGATTCAGCCAGGAACTAAAATCCCCCCCCCCCCCCCTGTGTTATTGTTCACTACTGTAATGTGCAAAACAAGTTCCATTAGTATATAATGCAATATAATAACCACAACCTGCAAGAAATGGAAAAATAAGTAATTTTACCCTGATAAAAGCCTGGAGGCCCTACCGCAAAGCAGGTGAACCCCCCCTTAAATTCTCATGCCACCTCTTCATCTCATTTAATTAATCTCAACCCGCCAAACAACATAGGATGCCTTCATGGGCTTAATCTACACAAAGGGGGAGAATCAAATGCCGGCAATGTGGCGGCACAGTGGTTAGTATTGTTGCCTCACAGCTCTGGGGTCATGAGTTTTATTCTAACCAGGGCCCTATCTGTGTGGAGTTTGTATGTTCTCCTGCTGTTTATATAGGTTTTGTCTCACAGTCCAAGAAGATATATTGGTAAATTTATTAGCTGCCGACTAAAATGGACCTTAGGGAATCTAGACTGTGACCCTCAAACACACTACCACACAATGAGGAAGGGAATGACGTGAAGGATTAAATATTCTGCGTACATCGCTACGTAATAAGGTGGCACTTTATAAACAACAATAATCACATCCTTTATTTTGTATTATAAGTACAGTAAAAAAAATCTTTTTTCCGCTATCATCGTTAATTTACATCTTTGGGATAGTCTAAAAACTAGAATAATTAACATTGATGTTAACATTTTTAGAAATCATCCCATTAGCTCGAGCTAAACGGAAATATACAGGAGTGTGAAGTTACAGGTTATAATGTGGAACAGAGATTGGAAAGCTAAGGCTCTCTAAAGGGATTCTGGGAAACTATATGTCCCAGAATCCCCTACCAGCCTTTGGTTGCTGACACACACACTTAAGCCGAGATTTGCTAAAACACATGATATCATATAGATAGTGCATGTCCGTTTTCAGCACCATGGACAGCGACATGGCTATGGCCCTTTTCACTCTGAGCAGATTCCTGTTACACACACAGCAGGTGGCTGCAAAACATGTCTAAAACATCTGGGAGTTCTAAGAGAACTGTCAATCATGATTCTGCATCAGGAGACCAGAACATTGTCATAATGCAAACGGCAAAGAGAGCTTTCTGCAGCAGCTCCTTGAAACTTCTCATCCAAATAGGACAGCCGTTTTCCAGAGCTTTCCTTCTATTTACAGCAGGCTTGATCAACCTGCTGCTTTCCAGATGTTGAGAGACTACAAGCCCCAGCATGCTTCGCCAGTAGATAGCCAGCTGATATCAGTCAGGGAATGCTGGGACTTGTAGTTTCACAACACCTGGAAAGCCACCAGTTGTCTAGACCTGATTTACAGCATAAGTGAGAGGGATACTGATGGCCTGTTACCTGACTCAGAAAGATTAATTTGTCTCCCAGTCAACATAAAAAAAATCCTGCCAGCCAAGCTAGTTTCCCTGAGACGTAAAATACAACTTTAAAAAATACAAAAAAAAATAAAATAAAAATGCTTCAGAGATTTAAAGTAATTAACCAATGTTTTCTCAATATTTCCTCTCTCTGCTGGAAAGTCGATGCCAGCATTTCAATAAAATTAAAGCCTGTGTAACTTCAAGGATGATTTGCCATACACAGAAAGTTGCCGGCTGCAGTCAATTTGAAGTATTAAAATTTGATAACTCTTTAATCACTTTATTTAATGAGATAGAAACAGCAGGAGAAGGGGAAATTCATCTTGTCAGTTCGAGTACCTGGCTGTCTTCCTACTGTGAATATTTAACATGACACAAGTTCCTGAGCCCTCCTTTAGCCGCTGCCGACGAACGAGCCAAATCTTTATGTCAACCGGAATGTTTGATTTCCCTCCAGAACCGACGTCAAGTCGGATCTTAGATCAAAAAGTCCCTCTGGCGCCATCAAGGAGAAATCGGAGAAACTCCATGACTGAAATGTGTGTTTACTCTTCAAAGTTTTCCAAAGTGTGAAGAAATTAACAAAATAATGATGTTTTTCTTTTCTTGTTTCTTTCTTCTCGCATTCAGAAGTTAAGGGAGTGGGACAGCAGCAACATAGACCATAGCGCTTTACGAGACAAAGGGGGACAATTATCAGACATATCAGAGTATCAAGACATCTATGATCATCAGGTGATGGCTGTAAACCATTGAAGCCAACCATTACAGATGCCAATACTCTAAGTTACGTAGGGCAGATCAACGAACGCATGTCACTAATGCGGAACTACCGTGAGTGAAATGAGTGCGACCACTACCGTATCTAGAGATGAGGTGGGTCCTGGCGACACCACAGCCAGTCTCTGAAGCCCCCCCCCCCCACAGGAGACCATTTTGCACACACATCCCCGCAGAGTCCTCTTCTGAGGGGTGTATGCTCAGGCCCGTGAGGTTATAGCTGCATCTTTGGGCCCCTACCCAAACTTAGCTTTTGGGCCCAGCAATAGTAGGAGACACTAATATTGTTTGCAGCATCATGTGGACCTGTAGTTCGACACCCTTGCTTCAAATAATGTGGGGGGTGGGTTCAACAGGGATGGACTCCACTATTTGGCAGCCATGTTTTTTTTTGTTAGATGATATTGTTAAAAAAATTTTAGACTAACTTTTAATTAAAAAGTTTTCATTGGTACCCCTGCTGCATACTCAATAGAATAAGTATGCAAATTTAACCATAGGATAAATGATAGAAATTAATATCTTTTAAGGATTTATTTTCCTGGTTATCACTAGCTAATGGATATAAAGAACAAAAAATATCTATTTCAATATCTTACCAAAAGAAAGCCATACTGCATATGCCCTGAAAAAAAACAAATATCAACTTTACTTTTGCAAATTAAGAAATCCAACTGCACAGCACAAAATCCATGAATGGAGGTATTAACCACCTCCAGTCCTTAAAGGGTTAAATAACATCTCTACTATTTATATTGTGTTGTTTAAATATTACCTTTGCTTTCTCAAAGAAGAACTACTATATCCATGAAAATAATTGTTCTTCCCCAACCCACTCCGCGAGTGTACTCAACGGAGCCGTTTTCACAGATTACCCTGTAAGGGAATATGGGGCATAATGATATCCCATTCAAAATGATTAATTCACCTTTTCACAGTAAAGGATATCCTTAAAACATGGCCTGTTGAGACCTGTCAGTTATAGCGTCTGCTTTTCACTGCACTCATTAGCCGTAGCACAGCAAAAACACAGCAGGCAATGAATTGGTTAATAGGTCTAGTTTCTCCCGCAGGCTTCTTATTTTAAATTTTTAATGGAGTATTACTGTTTTTGACCATGACAGTAAGCCGCATACATTATAATCTGTTCAGTTTCTCTATATATTAAAGGGCATCTCCATTAATGTTGCCATGGCTTTAGAATCCCATTATTCTGCTATTATGTCATGTGCTATACAAGTAGCTAGTGAGTTTTGTTCCATGCATGCAGCTACATGTAGTCTTTTGGCAGCTGTGAAGTTTGACTTTACTTTTTCCATCAGAAAGAGCTGTCGGCTTTCTCCTCTTGCCTTGTGACAGGGCGCTGTTTCCACAGGCAACAGAGGGCAGCCGCGGGAATGAGCGCACCATTAAAGCTCCACTAGTTATGGAACAAAGCCGTCTCTGTAGGTAAATCTACCGTTGTAGCAGGCATACCAAAAGACATGGTCACTTATTTCTTTAAAGAATCCTTTAAAGAACATGAGTTGTAGTTGACACTTAAGGAACACAAACTAGGCTTTACTGAACACTTACATTACTAAGCTCACACCTTCGCTGACCAGTGAGGACATAGAAAGGATAAAAAAATGTAAAAAAAAGAACTGTTCCTGGAGGTTCCCTTCACTCAGTTCCAGTCCGAACCGGAGATCAGATCTTGATCTAACACTGTCTACTGTACAACGTCATCGATCAATCAAGACCCAAATACAGGCGCTGCCAGAAATTGCTGAAAACAACGAGAGGACCTTTCTGTTGAAAACTGTTAAAGAGAAAATAATCCCACAGAGGTGCTCTATGTCCTGTAGGCGCTTTATCCTAACTAGAGATGCTCAGGCTCCCCGAGAACTAAGCACATCTGAACTTTGCCGATCCGAGTACCGAGCCGGCTCGGTACTTTCGCGCACCCTCGTAATTGAAAACGAGGCAAAACGTCATCATTACGTCATCGGGTCTCCTGACTTTTGGATTCTATAAGTACCGCCCTCCACAGTGATCCAGCGCTATTTCACAGAGGGACACAGAAGGGGTAGCACAGTTCTTGGCAGTCTCTAGTGCAGTTGGGCAGCGTCATAGCTAGAAAAGAAAGAGGAGGGGTAGCAGTGTTCTTGAAAGTTTCCAGTAACATTCAGGAGAGCTCCATTGCTAATTGTCATTGCTGAAATAGTAATAATAGGTCTGGCAGGCTTGGTTTTTCTAAATCTGCAGTCACATTGCTGTGTTATATAGGTAACACACAAAGAGGAGAGCTCCATTGCTAATTGTCATTGCTGAATAGGTCTGGCAGGCTTGGTCTTCTAAACCTGGCAAACACACCTGTGTTCCACCGTTTAAAAAACCCCCCATAACAAATCATGTATATTGTCTGCTCTGAGATACACGTGGGCTTCAGTATACTGAAAAAAAATTATTTCCTCTGCTTTTGTACTTACCCCCTGTGGATATAATAAACCCATCTGTCTTTAAAAGATCCGCTGTCCATTTCCACCACTGCAGGAGCCTCTGTATGACTAACCTATGCCCTGTTACGCTAGGTGTTTTACTGCAGCTAACTTAACAGGAAAGTATTTGTATTTCAGTTCAATCAAAGGACGGAAGTACTCGGCTCGATACTTTCGTGCAGCCTCGGAATTGAAAAAGAGTCAAAACGTCATTGTTACGTCGTCGGATCTCATGAGCTTTGGATTCTATAAGTACCGCCCTCCACGGCGATCCAGCGCCATTTCACAGAGGGACACAGAAGGGGTAGCACAGTTCTTGGCAGTTTCTAGTGCAGTTGGGCAGCGTCATAGGTAGGAAAGGAAGAGGAGGGGTAGCAGTGTTCTTCAAAGTCTCCAGTGACATTCAGGAGAGCTCCATTGCTAATTGTCATTGCTGAAATAGAAATAATAGCGCTGGCAGTCTTGGTGTAAATCGGCAGTCACTGTGTGTTATCAAAATGGATTCACAGCAGTACACAGAAGACCAGGAGCACCACGCAGCCATAACTGATTTCATGATTCATTCTCCATTTCACTGCACCGCCATGTGCTCAGGGTGACGGCGATCTCCTTGTCTACATCTTTCAAAGCTTAGTCTGCAGGGGCCAGTTTCACACCCATTTGTTTTCTCAGGTCTCTTAGCTGTTCTTTAAACTGGATATATTTATCGTCGTGCCTCCTCTGTATTACTCTTCTGAAGCACAGTGTATCTCGTGTACAAGCTCTCTCAAATCCGAGATCTCATTTGGTGGGTACGGCCTCCTCAACTGCGTCTATATATTGGTTTAAATCTCTGTTCAATGCAGCGTATTCCAACATGACAAATTCCATGCTGCCCACATGTTGCGTGTCACAGTCTGTCTGAAGCAGATCTAATGACACTCCAGTTGTAATATCCATTCCTGTGTCTACATAAGTTTGGCCGTTCTTCAGGGATGAGAGGGAGGTATCCACAGAGGAGAAGGAGATTAAAGATGAAGCACCATCAGACATGGTTTAATAAAGTAGAGTTCATTGACAGCACTGTTAGGCTTAAGGCAGCCAAGCTATTGGTAGCTTGTTTTGTGGGGGCCCGAACAAACCAAGCACTTCAGCCACAAAAGTGGCACTCCTTGTCGCTGGAGTGCTTGATTTGTTAAGATGTACATGTCCTTTTCAATATCTTTCATAAGGGTGGGTGGAAGGGCCCAAGGATAATTCCATCTTGAAACACTTTTATTTTCTGCCACTGCTGTGTGGCAATGTGTCCTAGATGTGCTAAGAACTTCCGTGTGTTTGTGTCATTGCTCTGTCGCTTACCATCCAGCCAGGTCACTGAAGTCTTTGTTTGAAAGTGTATGAAACTAATATTGTGACCTGTGAGGTGGTCAAAATTGACTGCAAGTGGCGTGAAATTAGGGTTATTGAGGCTAATAATAATGTTTGGAAAAAAAAGCAAAATTATGTGATTTTAGCAAAAAAAAATATAGGGATTTTAGAAAAAAATAGATATCCAAAACCAAAACACGCAAGGGCGGATTTGCCAAAACCAAAACATGAAGTTAATCCAGATCCAAAAGCAAAACCAGAACATGGGGGTCAGTGAACATCTCTAATCCCAACCTAGAGAGAGATTAGTGGCAATGTACACCAAGCAGAGTGTTAACCAAACTGCACCGTCATCTGGTGGGGTGCCTAAATTCTCTTCATGCTGATACCGTTAAACCCCCAATCACAGGACATAACTCAACATGCTAGTGCGGTCTCCATCATTAAGGAGAACATGTATGTATCAACAAAGTAATTAACAACAATATTATTTCTCTTAATAATATGGACTTTTTAAATTGGGGTTATAACTAATAAACCTGCTCTACACATATATTAATAAAAATGGCAATAAAAATATTGAACTTGGCAATATATACCACTATGTACATTTGTTTTTTTTAATAATTCTAATCACAGATTAAAGAAACTGCTCAAGAACTTTAACATGACATACATGTATAAGAATATCTATATATTGATAGCATAAGTATGACTTTTATGAGAGACTCATTTTTATAATACTGTTGTCAACAATGCATTACCATTGTCCTCTGGAAAATGTGACAGTTGACAATACACCTGAGCACCTGCTGGTTGCTCTGAAGCTGACAGTGTGGGCAGCACGGTGGTTCAGTGGTTAGCACTTCTGCCTCACAGCGCTGGGTCGAGTTCAATTCCCGACCATGGCCTTATCTGTGAGGAGTTTGTATATTCTCCCCGTGTTTGCGTGGGTTTCCTCCGGGTGCTCTGGTTTCCTCCCACACTCCAAAAACATACTAGTAGGTTAATTGGCTGCTATCAAATTGACCCTAGTGTCTCACTCTCTGTCTGTCTGTGTCTGTGTGTGAGTGTGTATCTATATTAGGGAATTTAGACTGTAAACTCCAATGGGGCAGGGACTGATGTGAATGAGTTCTTTGTACAGCGCTGCGGGATCAGTGGTGCTATATAAATAAATGATGATGATGATGACAGTTAGTGATCTCTCCCTGTGCACCTGCTGGGTGACCTGGAACATGTGACCTGCTGAGTGGTCTGGAAACTGTGACAGTTATTTGTACCCCTGCTGGGTGACCTGGAACATGTGACCTGCTGGGTGGTCTGGAAACTGACAGTTACTTGCAGCCGCATATATCAGCGCATCTTGTAGGGACCTCATAAAAAAAGTTATTGAATTATTTTAATAAAGTGTCAAACTCCCATTGTCCCATAGATTGTAAGCTTGCGAGCAGGGCCTTTTCACCTCTTTGTCCGTTTTACCCAGTTTGTTTATTAGTTTACTATGTTCGTCCCCAATTGTAAAGAGCTACGGAATATGTTGGCGCTATATAAATAAATGATGATGATAAGTAATTTAGTCATTACATTTCAGTTTAAGGCGGTTACCGCCAGCTTTCCCTAGTTCATATAGAAGATATGACCTGTAATAATCAGAAAGGGGTAGAAACTCTAACACAGCTTTTCCGGTATCCCTGCACAATACCACAAATGATCTATTCATAGACCTCACACTACAGACACAGCTGCTGCAAAGTGTCGCACAGTATTGATGTCAGTTTTTCAACAGAGCGCCAGCGCCAGAAACCGCTATACCACAGCACGCCAATTACACTAAATCATCACTGGTAACATATGCTCCGCTTGAAGATTGTACATTAGAGTTTTCAAATCAGAACGACGCAGGAAGGAGTCGATAATTCAAATAATCCCCTTTCTGCAATATTTAGAAAGACGTGTGTATTAGAAGGAGCGTTCTGCCAGATTAATTCATTAGATTTTACCCTGAAGCTTGCTCCTACTGTGGATTTTTTCATGAAACCAGCTAGGAGTCAAACTCAAATGCAGAGACATCTGGCAGCAAAAATTGAATACAAAATATTGGACATTAGCGAGCTCTTCAACTTCCGCTAATGCTACCGACACATTAGTAACCAGAGGGAGCAGAAAGCACATCATACAGCGATGTGTATCATACTCTGCATTACAAGGAGAAGCAATATCTGAGTTGAAAGGAGTTCAAAGTAACATTCCCTGTTTTATATTTTCAAAAATGAACGTTACAAGAGAGAGAGAGCAAGCGAGAAACTCTATTGGTAACATATTGGAAAAAATTATCTTTATTTGTCCAAATAATATTATTTGAAGCGTTTTCCCAATGCTGGCTACTTGTGTTTGCCTGTCGGGAAAGGGGAGACCCGGCTTTGATCAGCATTGGTCTTACATAGTGTGTTTGTGGGCCAGTTCTTATGGGGATTGTTTTCTCTCTTTCTTTTAGACCAGGGGTCAGGGAACTTTTTTACCTTTTACCCCAAAATATATTAGATATGCCAACGTTGCCCCCTTGGTTTGAAAGGAAGGAAATCATATATTATTAATTATTTGAATTAAAAATGTTATTGAATCTATTCAAAATTTCTTTGAAAGCTTCAACTTCATAAACTTCAGGTTTTAGATAAATGATGTTGCTTCATTTTTGATACGAGAGCATCAATATTGGGGTATTTTGATGTGAGAGCAATTTGGATACCGTCTTCAGCGTCCAATCGATTTCTCTGCTTTGTTTTTATGTTCGTTAGAGTGGAAAATCCTTGTTCGCAAAGGTAGGTTGTTGCAAAAGGCAGCAACTTTTTGACTGCCTCCTCATGTGTAATTTTGAATGCCTTTGTAGCTGTTGACATCCAAAAATATGACAGATCTGCTTTGTTTTCAAATGCAATACGTGCTTCATTATTGCATCGAAGCTCAAGAAGTGCTTCTGCCAACCCTTGAGGCTCTTCTGGTACAACAGCAATTTCACATTTAAAGGGGTCTACAATCCAACTGACAGCATGTGAATCGGCAGCATTACCCCCAGGAATTTCATTTTTACCCCATTTTGGGTAATTTACCCCTGTTCCCTGACCACTGTTTTAGACAATGATGGATTAAGAAAGGAGAAAACTTTGATTGCAGAGGGGCGTCTTTATTTTATTTTAAAAAGGTGGATGTGTGTTTATTTTTTTTACAATGGGCCCCACAGCCCAAGGGGATCAGGAAGAGCCCCAGCGCTGTTTCTTGTGGCCGTCCCCCACACAGACACCGGGCCTGTGCTGACTAGCATTGTGGCCAATAGGGGGAGTGGTTGGTCCCATTTTGGTTGTATGACCAGCACCCTTAAACGATATTGCTAGACCAGCACCGTCCCAGCGGCAGACTATCATTGGTCACCGCTGTTTGTAAATGAGGATGTGATTACTCTGTTCTAGTTGTGTCTTCTTATTTAGTTGCTTTCACTATAGTCTCTTGTATTGATTTGTACGGATTCCATTGTTTCTCTTGTCCCTTCCTTATCTGTATTTTTTTCTGTTCATTTTCTGTTTGTGCTGCGCTGCGGATTCTGTGGCACCATATAAATAAAATAAAGATGGTGACCATTGTAATACTATACAGTGACCACTAAATACACAAATCCTGCTACCGGCAGATTGATATTTAACATTTCAAGACAGTGCGGTACATCCCATCCAGTATAATTACTGATCTTATCAGACATGGAGGTTCAATCAATAGCTATTAGATTCAATGTATACACTTCAATATTTCTCTTTTTTCTAGACTCTGTTTACCTTTTGCTTTACAAGTACAGGAGCACAACAGCTAAGATAGTGTTAAAATGCATCTGTTGTGTACACACGATGGAGGCAGTCATTTTGTTAGCCAAAACAATATACAGCCCTATCAATTCACTGGGAATTAGTGACATTTCTGAGGCATGATAACACAGACATGTATTTAAACAGACTACACGTAAACAAATGTTTTCTTATATTAACTACTGCTCTCAGAACTGCAGCGTTTACTTCATATTCACCTTTTGTGAGTACAAAGGTTCATACATAGGAGCCATTTTGTGAGCTAGTATGAAATATTCCAATATAGTAATAATTATATCTCTCCTGAAAAAAGAGATCTAAAACAACTGCATGCAGACGTGGCGCTTGTTATGACATCATCCAAATGCAACTAAAACTCAGCCCTTCACAGTTTATGATCTAGCATCCATACTTGCCAACAATCCTGACTGAAAAATATAGACAAAAGAAGAGGCAAAAATCCGGATTTGCCCAAACCAAGTCCAATCTGCCAGAAAAAAAAATGCTAATTTAGGGGAGACCACGCCATTTTCCCAGCAGCCACACCCCTCTTCAGCTTTCAAAAATGGGGACAGTACTAAGAAAGTCAGGACTGCTGGCAGTTATGTATTATTTTAGTGCAGATATAATTCAAACAGTCACTGGCCAAAATAAAACCTTATTTTCCAGTACTCTGACAGAAGCCCTAAGCCTGGTACTTATGTGCCATATGATTAGGAAGAAGGGAGTTTCAGTAAAATAACAGATTTTCATTTTTCCACGATACAACCTTTTTCAGATTTCAAGTGGAAAAAAACAAGAGACATGGTGGTCAGGGCTGGACTGGGAACTTAAAATGGCCCTAAAAAAAAAAAAATGAAAGTGGCCTCAAGTGAGCAGGACAAAATCAACTGTGGGTGGGGCCAATAGAAAAGTAGGCGGGATTAGCACACGGCTACCCTTAAAACACACTGGTTGGCGGAGTTGCAGAAATGCAAGGGGGAGCCTATCACAGTAGGAGTCTGTCAGAGTAGGAGGAGCCTATCACAACAGGAAGACCAGACACGCTAGTAGGTGAATCATTGCATTGATTGGTGGAGCAATCACAGGTAGGCAGAGTAAGCAAAACAAACAATCAAATAGCAGTAACAGTGTGTTTTTCTCTCCTACCTGTTCTTGAGGCTTTGGCTGCCTGCTTTTCTCTCCTATCTGTTATTGCAGCTTTCACAGACTATTGGTTTCTTGTCTGGATCCTGAAAAATATATAGGAAACATGAAATATGGAAAGCCAAACAATAAATGAACACAGTACATATCACACAGTATATAATACCATACTTGCCTACTTTTAGCTGGCTCCCTCCCGGAGATCACTAAAAAGGAGTGTAGGGGGAGGGTGGAAGGATGTGAGGTTTCGAGAATCGCGTCATTTTGGCCCACCCACAGTAACGTAATGTCTCCTTTAGGTCTTTTTACCAGTGTAAAAAGACCCAAAGGAGAAATTACGTCACTGGGGGGCGGGGCCAAAATGACGCGATTTGCGACGCCCCGGCCCCTTGTCCATACACAACTCCATGCCGGCTTTGATGTGGGAGAAATGCCAGATCTCCCGGTATTTCGGGAGACCTACCCGGAATTCGGGAGTCTCCCGGACATTCCGGAAGAGTTGGCATGTATGTATAATACATACATTATAATATAACATATTTATTACACACAGTCTACATAAGATCACAGGAAGATCTACCAGCCCCATCTGACTAGTATTCAGCATCCTTCGACCCCCATACAATATAGAAATCATGTCCCCACTGCCACATCTTGCCGCCCCCTAAAGCCATACCGTGCCACCCTGCAGCCATACAACACCCCCCGCCAGCGCCATATGCATAACACAAGCAAAATCTACGGTGCAAGTACATCACATAATGTCTGTTAATATCTCTCTTCTGTGATAAAAGATGTACTGGGAATAAGATCTCAATCACACTATCCCTCTAATATCACATATCAGAAAAAAAATTGCATTCCCTCTAAAAGTATTGGATTTTTACAGCAGAATTAATTCCATGGATTTTAATAAAAAAATAAAAAGATTCCCTCCTGAATACATACACTCATCATCAGAGTCATTAACCATCTCTGTAAAATGATATAGTCAGGATGTGCTATGCTTTTTTTTTTTTTTTTTGACTTGCTAAACTTTGTCGGCTTACTTTCAAGATGCGCTATAAATTATATTGTGTAGTTATACCTGTGATAAGCCTAACACTCTAGATAGGAATAAGCCTTTGGCATAAAGAAGTGAAATATAGAGGCTTAGACGAAATTAAATACATGTGCCACAATTGATATAACTGTCCTTCTTGCTGTCACTAAGAATTATATCCTACAAAACAAGCCGTCTTCCGAATCCTCGAGTAACGCTCATCCAATGCTGCTTAGCAGTAATTTTTTATGGTTGGATGTACAATTTTGGAGTGAGTTGCACTAAACAAAGGCTATGGTTTCAAAGTCATTTTGAGAGTGACCTTAGTCCTGTCTAGCAGGGATGTCATCACTGGGAGGTTTGTGCAGAAATTTAATTGTTAAAACATTTTCCTAGTCTACATGCAGCTCACCCAAAGGCAGGGCAAGTTATTGGAAGTTAGTAAACAGGTATCCCTAATGCTTACCTTCAGTTAAGTGATAAATATATTGTTGTACAGCCTTTTTGTTGGAGTAGAGCTCGACATACTAGGCCAAGACTGAACGGACAATCCGGCTGTTATGTGATCCCTATGGGCCAATCCTGTACAGATAAAAGAAAGGATGAACTAGCTGGCAGTATCTAGAATTATATGTGTGTGTGTGTGTGTCATTCTGCCAGTACTAGTATAATTAAACCTGCAAGATTAGGACTGTGTTCAGGGGTAGTGGCAGAGGACAGGATGTAACCTAGGATTGCTAGGAGTCACGGTGTCACAAGCTATTTCCAGGAGTTAGAAAGAAGGAAGACGATCAATGAATGAGGCAGCCAAGTCTGACAGCAGCATGTTCAAGTGGCTGTAGATGAGATAGGCAATTAAGTGGAAGACCAATAAGGAGAACATTGCAGTCATCAAGACGAGAGATAATAAGGGAGAGGATTGAAATGGTGGCGACCTCTAGTCTAATTGTAACCCCCTGTCACTATGTGTAGTGTGAGGTGCACAGTTTAAGCAGTGTCCCTGCTCCTCAGCCCTGGCTAGCTCCTGGTGTGGATGTAGATGACCAGAGGGTCCTCGTACATGCAGGTTATTTTTGCACAGTCCCTGTGAAGATATTGGGACTCAGGTGATATAACTGGGTGGTGCAGTGCAATCAGATGTCTCAATAATTTGGGCACCAGACATCTCTATATTGCAAAATAAACTATTTACACTCCTTCACTCCAGCACATTCTTAAACTGTTGCAGTAATAAATATGTACAGTTCCTATATACATCTCCTATTTCCTCTGGCACAGTTTTTAAGGGCTACATGGACAGAATATTACTGTGGCAGTCATATGCAAAATGGTGACTCTCTAGCTCACGTCTTATTCACAGCAGTGTTCACTCACCCTTCCTCGGCGGGGTTATTATCTCTCTCACCCCTCCTCTGTGGGGGGGTATTATCTCTCTCACCCCTCCTCTGTGGGTGGGCATTATCTCTCTCACCCCTCCTCTGTGGAAGGGGGGGGGTATTATCTCTCACCCCTCCTCTGTGTGGGGGGTATTATCTCTCTCACCCCTCCTCTGTGGGGGGTATTATCTCTCTCACCCCTCCTCTGTGGGGGGTATTATCTCTCTCACCCCTCCTCTGTGGGGGGTATTATCTCTCTCACCCCTCCTCTGTGAGGGGTATTATCTCTCTCACCCCTCCTCTGTGGGGGGTATTATCTCTCACCCCTCCTCTGTGGGGGGTATTATCTCTCACCCCTCCTCTGTGGGGGGTATTATCTCTCTCACCCCTCCTCTGTGGGGGGTATTATCTCTCTCACCCCTCCTCTGTGGGGGGTATTATCTCTCTCACCCCTCCTCTGTGGGGGGTATTATCTCTTACCCCTCCTCTGTGGGGGGTATTATCTCTTACCCCTCCTCTGTGGGGGGTATTATCTCTTACCCCTCCTCTGTGGGGGGTATTATCTCTTACCCCTCCTCTGTGGGGGGTATTATCTCTCTCATCCCTCCTATGTGGGGGGTATTATCTCTCTCACTCCTCCTCTGTGGGGGGGTATTATCTCTTACCCCTCCTCTGTGGGGGGGGGGGGGTATTATCTCTTACCCCTCCTATGTGGGGGGTATTATATCTCTCTCTCCCCTCCTCTGTGGGGGGTATTATATCTCTCCCCCCTCCTCTGTGGGGGGTATTATATCTCTCTCTCCCCTCCTATGTGGGGGGTATTATATCTCTCTCTCCCCTCCTCTGTGGGGGGTATTATATCTCTCTCTCCCCTCCTCTGTGGGGGGGTATTATCTCTTACCCCTCCTCTGTGGGGGGGTATTATCTCTCTCACCCCTCCTCTGTGGGTGGGCATTATCTCTCTCACCCCTCCTCTGTGGAAGGGGGGGGGGGTATTATCTCTCACCCCTCCTCTGTGTGGGGGGTATTATATCTCTCACCCCTCCTCTGTGGGGGGTATTATCTCTCTCACCCCTCCTCTGTGGGGGGTATTATCTCTCTCACCCCTCCTCTGTGGGGGGTATTATCTCTCTCACCCCTCCTCTGTGGGGGGTATTATCTCTCTCACCCCTCCTCTGTGGGGGGTATTATCTCTCACCCCTCCTCTGTGGGGGGTATTATCTCTCTCACCCCTCCTCTGTGGGGGGTATTATCTCTCTTACCCCTCCTCTGTGGGGGGTATTATCTCTTACCCCTCCTCTGTGGGGGGTATTATCTCTTACC
Organism: Mixophyes fleayi; assembly: GCF_038048845.1. NCBI lineage: Eukaryota > Metazoa > Chordata > Amphibia > Anura > Limnodynastidae > Mixophyes > Mixophyes fleayi. The sequence continues at coordinate 92,773,437 of NC_134411.1, forward strand.
CCTCCTCTGTGGGGGGTATTATCTCTCTCATCCCTCCTATGTGGGGGGCATTATCTCTCTCACTCCTCCTATGTGGGGGGCATTATCTCTCTCACTCCTCCTATGTGGGGGGCATTATCTCTCTCACTCCTCCTATGTGGGGGGGTATTATCTCTTACCCCTCCTCTGTGGGGGGGTATTATCTCTTACCCCTCCTCTGTGGGGGGGTATTATCTCTTACCCCTCCTATGTGGGGGGTATTATATCTCTCTCTCCCCTCCTCTGTGGGGGGTATTATATCTCTCCCCCCTCCTATGTGGGGGGTATTATATCTCTCTCTCCCCTCCTATGTGGGGGGTATTATATCTCTCTCTCCCCTCCTCTGTGGGGGGTATTATATCTCTCTCTCCCCTCCTCTGTGGGGGGTATTATATCTCTCACTCCTCCTCTGTGGGGGGGGTATTATCTCTTACCCCTCCTCTGTGGGGGGGTATTATCTCTCTCTCTCTCCCCTCCCCTGTGGGGGGGTATTATCTCCAGTTCTCTCCCTTCCATTATCCAGTCACTTTCTGAGGTAATTTCTCCCTGATATCTGCCCCATGTCACTAGTATTATGCCAGTCATGTTGTACTGTGGCCCCAGGCCATGGACTAGCCCCCAGATTATACAGAGGGGTCCCAGCACCTCCTCCCCTCTGTCCTGGGTCCCTGACTTTCCTCACAGATCCCCTCAGCTCATACCAGCCTCATGTTGCTAAGCAACAGTCCCAGTGTGTCTCCTCTGGGTCCTAGTGCCGGGTAACACACACACACTCACAGGGAGGTGTGACCACCACCAGAGGGGGTGTTACATAACTAAATTTAAATGCCTTGATTTTTCTAAAATACTGCTTGTTCCAGCCTCATTTATGTCTAAAATTAATTATGTCAGTGAGGGGCCATTATGTCGCCAGTCACATTTATCTGCATGTAGAAATGCCCATTGACAGTATAGGACTCTTCCTGATTAGACACCTAGTGGGCGTCAGTAAAAGTCCTTTTAGGAGAACAAAAAAAGGAGACTCCCTGCCCAGGCAATGCCCTGGTAAACGCTCTCTCTCTCCACTTATATTTAAATATTTTGTCCCACAAAACAAAATCTCAGGGTTTTTACTACGTGGGCGCAATTCAAGGTGTAGGAGTGTGCCCACATTAAGGCAGAAATGACCCTGCCCACCGGGCATCTTAAAAGTGCACCCCCTCTAGGCGCCACCACATGGAATCATAGGTCCATGTGCTTCCTGTAAAGATGGGCTCAGAACTGGCAGCTGACCTTACAAACCAGGGAGCATATTTGCACTTTTGCAAATAATCCTTAATATCATTGAAACTGAATAAATGGAAGGTAATATGTAACGGTTTGCTATGGGATATAGTGCTATTTGCTCAGTATAATTAAACAATCCTTTAAGAGATTAATAGAAGTAAAATATCTATGAAAAACCTCCAACCGCCGGAATTAACTTGTTTCATATATTCTTCGATCTGATATTTTATTTTATTTTTTTGCTGTGCTGCCTTTTCCATCCCCGTGATGAATTATTTCTGTCGCTCTATTTCATTTTCGTTTACTTCCCACAGGCTGAAGGGAAAACTTTGCACCTTATTGTTTGGCGGCTCATACTGACACGTGTGACAGCTTGCTGAAGCGTGCCATGGCGGGACAGTTGTAGGATGCTTCTCGGAGACAAATAATAAATCATTCTATCATAAACTTTGTCTGGGCTTCGGATATATGCTGAAGACATTTGCAGAGCCACAAACATGGAACTGTGTTTCAGCGACTTTAAGAACACTGACCTTGAAAAGGGCTGACCTGGAGAGAAAGGATGTTTCAGGCTTACAGACATCGTAAAACAGCGTTATTTATTTACAAGCAAAAAAAAAAAATCACAACACACTTTCATCCCAACGTTTGAAGCAAGCGTATCGGGACAATGCGCGTGCCAAGGCGAAAGGGGTGTGGCTGTGTCCCGCTGGAGGCGTGTTCAGCTCGTTGACCCACCCCCAGCCATATAAAAAAAAAAAAACTTTTAATGTCACAGGCACCATTGGCTTGTGCATTCTGCACCCGTTCAACGTCTCCCATCTTTGCGATCGTGGGACAAAGCCCTTAAATGGGGAAAGTTGAGCAGTATGTACGGTCACACTGCAAAGAAATATTTGTGTGTTAGTTGGTAAAATTTCATTTCTGTACTGGTCACAGCGCTTGTGCCCCGAAATATTATGGCCTGCAGACATCCTTTACTGGATGCACAGCATAAAACGCCTTAGTTTTGCACCAGTGCAACCAGGTAGTCTGCCACTAAGGCGCACGTCTACGCACCACTCTCAGACGACGCCTCTGCAAACTAGACGTGACTTTTTGTGCAAAGACGGGGAAAAGTCTCGAGGCGCACTGTGTAAAAGTGTAAGCGTCAAATAAAAAGACCTCCTAACAGTAGAAGCACCCCTTTCACTAAAGATAAGTTTTCAGGACACTTTAGGCCACTCACTCACTCACATTGTCCAAGCCACATCACAAACCACCTAGGGGTAGATTTATCAAAACCTTCTAAAAACTATAAGTGGAGGTATTGCCCATAGCAACCAATCAGATTATAGCTATAATTTTTAAGATGTATTCGATAAATGATAGCTAGAATCTGATTGGTTTCTATGGGCAACACGTCCATTTTTCCTTTTTAGAAGGTTTGATAAATCTCCCCAAATCCCTCGGCCACATCATTTTGTGTATCTGTAAAATGGAAGTGGCCTATTAAAAAATAAATTTTTGGGTGGTATACAGTAACACACCAGGGGCGCACGCAGGATTGTTAGGGGGAAAGGGGGGGTGTTTCCTCCCCACCAAAAAAAATCAACCAGCACGCGAGAGAGCTGCTGCGCATGCTCCGTTTCGGCAGCCCTGTATTATACAGCAGCCGCGGCGCTGTCAAAAAAGGGACAGCGCCACCGCCGCGGACGCTTCTTTGACAGCGCCGCGGCTGCAATATAGTACAGTGCCGCTATATGGGGCACTTCGTGAGGGGAGGGGTTTCTGGAGACCCAGAAACCCCCCCTGCGTGTGCCCCTGCCCACTATCCAAACCCCACCACCACCACAGCAGTCACCTCACCATTCAATAAAGGCTGATCTGGTAGACTATACAGGTAATATTTCCACTTCAAAACCTTAGTATTTTGTCAATACTATTATTGTAGTAGACAAGTGATATTAATATATCGTAAAAATAAAATAATCCTGTACAAAATAGCTTTATAATAAGAACTTTGTTTATTATAGGTCACGTCCATGAAATATAACCTTGAAATACATATCACCAGACCTCGTCCATGTACAGTACTGTAAATAATACTTGTATAATCCTCATACGCAGACTTCAGTACTGGACAATTATACACTGAAGTTTCATTTACATTTTCACAACACAAATGACCGAGAGATCCCAAGGATGCAATCTGTTTAGTAAGAAATAGGAAGTCGTATCATCACGACTTTATACAGACCAACTTTTTCATTCCTGGAATAGGGACACTGAGGCTGGATACGCCCATGGGGGACCCATGTCAGTGTACTCGGTGCCCCTAAAAAATTCAATGCCACACGCTCCAGTTCAAGGAGCATCCGTTAGCGTGACAACACCTCCCAGCTGTCCTGCAATTGGGACAGAAGCCCCGGTTCTGAGGAAAGCAGTACAGTCCCCTCACATAGGCAATGCACCGCCTAAGTCAGGACAGTCGGGAGGTATCGGACTTCCTGCAAACCACATCCTTGGATTTAATTGTTGCTGCATCCTGCACAGAGCGACAACAAAGATAAGGTCGGAGTGGGGAAGACTTCTGTCAAAGTCTCAGTGTGTCAGTGGTTTAATAAACACATTTGTGTATTATAAAGGAATAAAAGTACTTTATTTTGAAATTCTAACCGATTTTTGTTGAAAAAGTGACGTGCGCGTGTCACATGACCCATTTAACGTGTTTAATAATAGAACATAACAGTCAGCGGAGGCAAAGCACAATACGTAGAATCCCTACAAACAACTTATTTTGTTCCAAATTAAATCTTGTATATTAGAAGGCTGTGATGGGCAAACCGAAACACTTCTTGGGCCCCATGGGGCAGCCCTCTAACCTTTAAACGGGCAACACAGTAACCTTAATCTCAGCAATAAGTTAAAACAATGCATTTAATAAAAGAGACACCTATCTGTAATAATATATCATCAGGCAAACTATACAAGTGTTACAAGCTATAACAAACACATCGGACTATAAAGTAGAAAGGATCTGGGGGCCGCAGGTGAAGGCTCGGAGGGCAGCATGCTGTCCATCACTGTTGTAAGGGGTAACGTACCCTCTACTCATCATCATCGTTTATTTATAAGGCATCACAAATTCTGCAGCGCCGGACAGTCGGCATACTAATACAAGAATACAATTAAGCATAACAACAAATGCATGAATACAAATAAGTACGATTGCAAAAACATGAATACAGTTAATCATTACAGCAGATGTGTGGTACAAACATTAGTATGAGTCAAGCACAACGATTCCGAGCGTATGAGCGGATAATCAGCACAGCACTATAGGGTCTGTAATATCGATAATAACGTATCAGCATTATAAACAAGTGTTACAAGCTATAACAAACAAATCTGACAGTAAAGCAGAAAGGAGCTGGAGCCGCAGGTGATGGCTCGGACCATCACTTTTATATGGTCACAGCAACCGTTAATATTCTGATATTTCACAGTAGGTGGAAGAATAATGTTACCATGATTAATCAGTATTTATAAAGTGCCAACAATTCATTTACTAAATAAGCACAATTTACATTGGACCTGGGGGAGGGGGGGGATAAATCATTATTTTAGGCTAATAGAAGTGACTTATTTGTTGCCGCGAGTATAAGTGGTTTCATTTTCTTTGTGCTTAGTTTTCTTTAAAAGTAAATATTTATAACCTATCGGCATCGCTAACTTTTAACAATATCTGCTAGACCGCAGCACGGCTAGAAAAGACAGGTTCATGACTCCAAGCAAACATTCAGTAGTTCTGTTTCAGGTACAAAGCAATTAAGTATGGAAGGAGGTAAAAGACACATGCCGGCTGCAAGTTCGGTGGTGAACGTGATTTTTGGCATTTTAAAGTCGTTTTGAAGCCTCCCTGAGCATAAATCAGAACGGAATTCTATTGACCATTCTTAACGGGTTACTTTATTGTTAAAAGGTGACCTTTCACTTACATGGAGGAAACCAACATTCTAAAGAATACCCTGGGAACTGGTGATAGCACGGAGCCAGGAGGCACTTTACACAATAGGGGCAGCCAACATTTATGAGAAAGCAGCCTATCAATGCACTAGGAAAGAGGTAAGAGGCACGTTGTGGCTGCCTTTGGGAACAACTTACTGGCGTACAAGTTGACAAGAGCGAGCAGGAATTATAATTAGGAAGTTGTGAATGCTGGCAGGGTGAGAGCCTTGCAGCACAACAACCTTTTTGGTCCAGAAGAGGGTTGTAATACTGTAATGTTTTGAAATGACAGAAATTCGAAAATAAAAACAGACCTGGAAAAGAATGAAATTGCTCTGTATTTTAGCAAAGCAAAAAAATAAGTTAATTTAAAATTAGGAGCAAATCCATTTAAACCTTCTATCACCACATAGAATGTGAATTATTGCCATAATTTATTAATAAAATATTATTGCTCAGGACTGGTAAGGCTTAACTTTGCTGGGCCAATCTTGGTGAATACACGCATTTGTCACCCGACAAGCCGCGTGGCACGCGCAGTGGAACTGAAAGCACAAGCTTTACCTATCAGTTCCACTAATAAAAAAATTAATAAATATAAAAAAATAATATATATGAAACAAAAAATATTTATGATTAAATATAAGATTTTTTTCATTATTTTTCTCCGGCATCACCATTGTTGCTAAATAGGCTTCCCTGTGCTTTGTTCAGATCTTGCCAACCAAACCCATGTTAAAGCAGAGGTTGCCCACTTACTTATAAGCCACGCCACGCACATATTTGCCAAGACAACACAGTGTCGGTGAGCTTTAGAAGACACAGTACTGTCCGGTCTCTTGTGGATTAATCCATTTTAGTTTTAGTAGATGGTTCTGGACAATGTAGCATTAAGGCTGCCTGGACCACCCCCTGCCACTACAAAGTTCATTCTGTGTTATCTTCTCCGCTGCTGTTAGCTCTGTGTTAGCTCTGTGCAGACAGGATTCAAATCCAAGATTTCTAGCCTCGCCTTCCCCTACCAAGGCCACATGAAAGGAAACAAAACCAGAAAATATAATGGGATTTACAGAGCCACTTACAGAAGGTATTTCTCCAGGTCACTGTAATATACAAAGACACAGGCACATTTTGGGGGCAAATATGGGATAATTCACAGGTGTTGCTAAGTAGTTCATCAATGAGATGCTCCTACTTTTGGTAACATAGGGTTTCAGGTCACAGACTAAAAGCCCCCAAAATGTTGCTTAAAACGGGCCTCATTCATGAACTCCACATTGGAGGCATTTCTGGAGGAGCAGAAGTTTGCACCAACTGATAGATGGAGCTGGAGTTGGGAGGGGTGAGATAAAGGATGGTGAGGGCGCATTTTATGGGCGTTCCCTGCTTTACGGAAGAGCGCATTTTCATGTCACAAAAGCACTTGAATTTTGCGCCGTCTATGAGATGGTGAAGGTCGGGTCTTGTCCTTCCCATAGGATGCATATTGTACCCTCCAGTTGCACTTTGGTGTAGAGCTATATTACTACTGTAGGTGCACTTTGCACGATGTAAAAAAGGCTTCAAACACACAAAAGTGATACATGTCATAAAGCAGTCTAGGGGGTACATGTATGAAACTCCTATTTCTGCAAGCCGACGGAAATCGGCGACTTTGCAGGGGAAATTTAAAGCGGCGATGGCTGCTAAAGGCAGGTTTTCCGGCGAGTTGCAGAAACTGGAGTTTCATACATTTACCCCCAGATGTCCACTCACTTTCTTGAATCATTGAATCCATGAAGACAAAAATCAAAAAAGTTTGAATGTATTAAAAGTGGTGCTATTAAAGGGGCATGAGGGTGGACTTTGAGGTCACATTTACACAGTGCATCTCTTTAGGAATTGCCCTCTCCTTGCAAATCCAGGCACACATCTAGTGTTCAGGGGCATCCCCCAAGACTGGAAAGCAGGTATGTTTGTAAGTGTGCCGGAGAAACCATATAGATATGCTGGTGCCAGAAGTGATTTGTGGTGTGTTTCTAGTGTACTTTGTCAATAAGGTCCTGTTTTTTTAATCCATCGATGCTGCCAATGAAAGGACAATTCTGATGGAATGTTAAGTACAAGTAATATAAATAAACTCCGTAGCATTTAATGTCCCCCCCCCCCCATTCCATTTTTTATGCTTAGTGGACCTTTAAAGAGGTTTATTGCTAAGCTAAGTACAAAGTGAAAAGAAGTTAGACGGTGCTTTAAAGATAATGAATCCCAATGTATGTGCATATGTAGCTGACTTTAATACAGGACACTGCAGATGGTTTTTTGAGAGAATAGCTATCAGCAGTATGTTCGCAATGGTTCCATGGCAGCGGACCCTGGCACTGACAGCTACACACACGCACAATTCTGTTGCTCTCCAGGAGAACATTTGTTCCGTGCCTGTCACCGACTTCCAAAATGTGTAAATAAAATTGTTATTTTGGTCTTGCGTGCTACAAATAGCCACTTTATCAATTTCTAACACATTTTGAATATGCTTCACTACATCAACCACCTGCCAAGACATTAGCTGAATCCGAAGGTTCCAGACCATTGGCACCTTAATCATCGCGGGCTCTAGAGGCCCTGCGAATTGTAGAAAAATGTGCACGGATTGTTGGCAAGCACGCAGTGGGCAAGAGACCTAAGCACGGCTCAGCAAACCTAGGTTCGCTAATTTATTTTTCCATTTTCCCCTTCGGCAATTAAAACGGTCACAGTAAAAACGTGCAATGTTTTTACCACTGAACATCAATGTGACTCCGTAAACTAATCCCATCTGGGCTTTTTAATTTCAAGACCTCTGCATTACGAGCCATTTTAATTTTGCTCTTTCAAGGCTATAGCTCATCTCTACACTAAATTATGCTGGCAAAAGGAGTTTCACATTCTGTGGTCATTTGTCTATTTAACTGTATATGCATGAAATGTCTATTAGGCACGCTGCTACTATGGAATTAGTTATGTAAAAATGAAGGTGACTAAAGCGTTCCAAGGTCGTTCTTTATGGTATCGGAACCAAGAGTCTATCTACTTCACATACCTGGTGCAAAATCATTAATAAGGGTCTTTTTTTTGTTGTTGCTCTAGTTTTCGGGCAGGAAATGGCCAACGTCTGATCTGGCATTATAGGAAACTCTATAAGTAGGTAGTAATATAGGAGAAGTCTTGTAGGTGGGAGCAAGAGGTGACTATTAGAGACAAGGCAAGGAGCAGATCTAAGAGGGATTGAGAGACAGTATTTCGAGATGAGCTCAATATGAAGGGATGATGATGCTGTTTAGGGCTTTGTAGGTGAGATTTTATTTTGCACTAGCCAGTTCTTTTATTATTGGAAGCTGAGTGCATCTGATTTTGACTACATTTTATGGTGTTTAAAGCATATAGGTCAGTAGGACCTGCAAACAATGAGGTACTCGACGCTGGGATGCAGGCTTAAATGTTTTAAAACAAAATATGAACCAATACCTCATGTTTTCATTTTGTTAGATACACACAGATATGCAGTGTTCAGGATAAGCGCCAACAACAACTGTCTTTTTGTTTTGTATACATATAGGGTGTTTATATTGCCATGCAGCTGGTGCCATATATAATATGGGATATACAAACAGGCTTATTTCTTTTCTAGTTTTATCTCAAAATATTGCCTTAGCAGCTATCTATCAAGCCTAGTTAAGGCTCATTTGGGTTTGGCCCACAAGTCAGCCCTTGCTAGATGTAAGCCCCTATACCTGGGAGGTGAATGCATCTGATTTTAACTGCATTTTCATGGTGTTTGAAGTATATACACGTCAGTGTGGGACGTGTACACATTGAGGTCCCCTTGACTCTGGGATGCAGGCTTAAATGTTTTGATGAAAATATGAACCAATACCTCATGTTTTCATTTTTCTAGAAACACACAGATATGTCGTGTAAAGAATAAGCGCTGACATCAATTTTCTTTTATTATTCATAGCAAATATAGCTACAGCTAGTATTTTTAACCTCCATCTTATCCTTGATATTTAAATACAACAGGCATGTAAGTGGTTAAAAGCAGAAATGGATAATGGCTCTAATAAGAGATCTTAGAAAATCGGTAGAGATTAGCAACATTTTCCAAACAGTCGCATGGAATATATATCAGATTTCACATTTGGGCTCAAAATTTAGCTTGTTTCTCTCGCAGAATTTGGCCTCAAGTCTCCTGCAGGGAATTCCTTACTCCTAACCCCACCGCACAACAGAGCAGAATAAATTGGCATAGTTGGTGTAAATTAAAACTGAGGTGCTGAAGAACCAGACTCAGATAAAAGGATGGATTATGAAGCTGCCAATGAGGACTGAACACCCAGCCAGTAAAAGCAGGCAGCTGTCCATGGTCCTGAATCTGCAATGCTGGAACTCCAGCTACTCACTGTAACCTGTGCTTTTCTGCGGGATCCTCCAATCATTGAATACGGATTCTACTGTACATTTAATCCACAGAGGCATTGATAATAAGAGGTGTATTTTTACAAGTTGATTTCTACGCTCTTTCCATATAACATTAAAGCGGTTTCTGAATTCTGGAGTGCTTGATGGGTAACTATAATAAATTTCCAGGTGCTCTTTTTCCACCTAACTAGCAGAACCGCATGTCAGCCCTGCCACTCTGGGGAATTCACACCCGACAACAGTGCAACCATTTTTCATTCTGGCAATAGGGCTCCCTTACTAACATTACAATGCAATGTCATAGTTAGCAATGATCCACGACAACCAATCAGCAATGAGCTTTTATCTACCTAATACATGTTTGACAATGATAGCAATTGCCTGATTGTACTAACCAAACTCAATGTTAGTAAATGAGCCATATTGCTGGGAAAAGAACAGTGACTGGCAGGGATAAGTTTGACAAAATTGGGGGGCCCTGCTATGGAACCCCTCTAGTTCTGCTAAATCAGAGCAGAGTGGGGGTTGGGGGTGGATACAGTGGCAGTTCCATCACTTGGGGAGGGATATTTACTGAAGTTCCATCACAAAGGCATTATCATACAAAGGCTTAAAAGGACGTTGAAATAGACAAACTATGTTTGAGCTTGTTGTAAGATCAGGATACTTTTTGTTTGCAGTTTGGTTATGTACACATTTTTTCCTAAATTGGTGACTGCAAACAGTCCTAAAATGTCATAAGGTGCTATAAATAGACTGACTATAGTGATTAGTAGGTGGAAATAGGTTATATTTCTGTGTTTACTCCCATTTTGCGACCAACACTGTATCAGCCCGACTGGCTATTAACCAGTCCAGTAAAGATATCTTGCATTGAAGCTATTTTTCTTTCAGTGCAGAGTTGACCATTGCATATGGCATTCCATTCGTAGGGTCACCTTGCCCACGAGATCACCTTGGTCTCCGTAGAAGTGGCTCATTTCGATCGTTCCTTGTTTGCTCCTCAGAAATTCAAACAACGAGATTAAGCAGGTTTCTAGGATTGCCTACAGAATCCCATCCATTGATTTGATGCCGTGAATATTTGTGCACACATAAGTCAGGAAAGCAGCACCTGCCCCTCCCCGAGGGCAAACATTGCATCCGCTGCTGTAAGACACATCCTGCCTCTTCCCTGGTGACCGTCATACCGAAGAAATTCAATTATCTCTCTTAAATCTGCAGTTAAATATTAGAAGTCGCAATTCATGTCAGCTGTCTAATAACCCTTGTTTTTCTGTACCAGTTAGTGAACTAAATCCTCAGCCTGTGTTCTCCCCACTCTTGTAACAATTACTTCCAGATCTACTGTAGATTGCAAGGCACCACCGCTTAATATGAACGTAAATACATTCATTTACTTTTATGGAGGTCACCTTCATGTAAATTATCATGGATATGCTGCCTGTATCATGGGCAGTGGCTGACTGGAGATCAATAAATCTTACATTTTAGTGCTCCTAATGGAGGTTTTCATACAGCTGTATCTACAGTGAAATGGCACTTTTATATTTATATACTGTACAACAAATGTATCCCGACTTCTCAATAAAAGTCAGCTGATGTTCTATAAATCATTGTATTCCAGCAGGCAAATGCTGCCAAAACTAGACTTTGCTGTAAGGGGTGTGTGCTCTTACCCCTCTGAATGCTGGATTGCAAGTATAGAGGTGTGAGTGTAATTATTATTATATATATATATATATATATTATTTATATATATTTACACACACACACAGTATATATAATAGCCATACTGCACTATGGCAGTTGGTCCTTAGTGCCATTGATCAATTCCCTGGTCCCTTTAATGGCCAATCCATTAGATGGAACATGTATCTACTAACATAGATGGGTGTTTAGGCTTTTAACTGCCAGGGTCTAATTAAAGGGACAAGCCCTAGGCCAGTAGTGTCCAAATCCAGTCCTCATGAGCTGTCAACAGTTCATGTTTTCAGGATTTCTTTAATCATGCACAGGTGAGTTCATCTATTTGGCTGGGTCAGTAATTGCTCAAACTGTTTCTACAGACAGAAATACTGAAAACATGACCTGTTGGCAGCTCTTGAGGACTAGGGTTGGACACCTCTGCCCTAGGCCAATACACTTGTATTCCCCTTCGCCTTCCATGCCAAACAAACTCGTCCTTAAATTAAAATCTGGCTTCCGTCATCCCCACCCCTGTCCGCCCCCCACCCTCCTCCACGTTGGCGCATTTTCAAAACTCAACTCCCCTTGGCATTTTATAATGAGTCAGGGAGATCCTTGTCGCTCATTTTGTTTTTATTAATATCGGAACTGTATAGCAGAGCGGAGGCGTGGACGAGCGCTACTGAGGGTAAGGATGGAGCGGTCACCATTCTTGTGTCTCCTACTCGCTTATACGCAAACTCCCACCTGAGGATGACTCATTGTCTATAGCTGTTACCACAGGGATGAGTCAAGATTGAAACTTTACTACGTTTTTCTTTCACGTTTTCTTGTATTTCTTGTTTTTCTCTTGTATTTTAAAAACGAATTTCAGTTTATGCCTCTTCTGGTCACAATTTTGCACCTTCAACAATCTGGAGCCTTCAAAAATCGTGTGCCCTAGGCTGCAGCCTGGTCAGCCTATTGGATAATCAGGACCTGTTAGGTGCCCCAATACTTGCAATTTGCAGCTCTTATGTGAAAGGTTCACCCTGCATAAATGGTCAATATAAGTATGGTGTTTGTATTTATGCAGAGAGACACAAAGGACTGACAATTGTCTCTCTGGGAATAAACCGCTGGAGACCTGTGCCAGAAAGTCTAATCCAATCCATCTAAGTAATAAAGTCCTTTCCGCATGAGAACTGGTACCAGAGAACGATTGTATATGTTGCTAAGTTGTTTATTTCTAGAGTGAAACCTTACCATCCTTTATAGAAACAACTGCAACTCTAAATTCATTTTATCTCTGAAGAGCCAGTGATATTTTATAATAATTGGCTGCATTCTTACATCCTTCAGGAAAAGAAGGACTATTCTTTCTCCTTGGCTTCATTCTCTCAATTTAAACACTGTTTACTTAACAATACACAGTACCACCAGAGTTTTGCAATTGTTTGGATTAGAATAATAGATTAGGAAATCATTAAAAAGGATATTAATATTTATAATCAAGTATTTAAAAACATATACCACAAAGAAAAAGTTGGATAGTCCAGGAGGTATATTTACTAAACTGCGGGTTTGAAAAAGTGGAGATGTTGCCTATAGCAACCAATCAGATTCTAGTTATCATTCATTTAGTGCATTCTACAAAATGACAGCTAGAATCTGATTGGTTGCTATAGGCAACATCTCCACTTTTTAAAACCCGCAGTTTAGTAAATATACCCCCAGGTGGGGTAAACATAATAGTTTTAAACTTAAAAATAAATTGAATTAAGCACGTGTAGTAGTATGCCTGTAGAAAAACTCTATTTTTTTTTCATTTTTGGCTTTATACAGGAATCCTAAATATAGAAAATTTCCAAGAACTTCACGCCGCAATATTGCCAATGAACTTTTCTGTCTACAGTTAGAAATATGAAAATCAGAATAATTTATAACTTTCCTAATGCGCAAGGAAGAGGTCAAAAGTAACATCTCAATTTTATATATAGCCAATAAAGACCTTTCCAAGCGTTCACGGCTGATTCAAGTTCCTCTTTGGCTTTTTATTGCAGCAGAAATTGAACTGTCTGCCTTCTTGGCAAAAATCTCTGATATGCTGTACTAATTAACCCCCAGATCACAGTCCGTGCGAGACTGACTGGTCAGAGGTTGGCAAGGGGCAACTAATTCTTACTAGTCAAATGAAAAGGGTAACTGTGTGTGGATGCCTCAAAAACAAGGCAAGCTGAAAACATGTACTCGCCCAAATCAAAATGATGCATGGGGAATTTGATTAGTGGAGGCGTTGACCTGGATTGGTAATTGCAGGTCTGGATTAACAATGGGGCTGTTGGAGCTATAGCAAAAGGCTGCCCATCGCAGATTGGCCAGGGGTGAATCAAGGCCCGGCCCAATCAGGTTTGCTTCCTTGTGGCTCCATGATACTGGCCCCACCCCCCTCCCGCGGCATGATGCTGCTCACGATAGGCCTTTCACGCATCTCCCATCATTTGAGCGCCAAGCATTGGACAGAAGGTGCGGTGACATCACAGCAGGGGCATAATCATTCCCTTCACCTCCAAACACTGATAATAATATACTATAATAAGATAATAATATAATAATCACTAACAGAGAATGAAATGAACTGTCACGACCAATATTAGGGGTGTCAATCCCCAAAGGACAATAGAATGTAATGTAGAAAGGTGCCACAAAAAAATGGTAATTTAAAAAATGGTAACCAATAATCTGGTTGTTTCTTAGATTCAAACAGTTCTATGTATGTCCCTTGTATAACATCACGCTGTGTAAGAAGCTGGGACATACATCGCACTGTTTGAATATTTCGAACAACCAGATTATTGGTTTATAATTTCATCATTTATTGCTTGACAGTCTGTAGGGATAGATATAGATATAATATTTTTTAGTCCATTCTGATATTTATACATGATTTTTTACTTTTATTTGTTTATCCTTTTTAGTTTTTTAAATACATTGTTTATTTTGTACTTGGCACATAATGTGACAATAAATATTTCAGAATCTATACAAGTTTTTCCGCCATATTTTTTCGCTAGTTTTGGTTCTTGGAAGTTACCATTTTTTTGGGCGCACCTTTCTACAGTTAGCATTACCTTCTAACCGTCTTCAGATCTTATCCTAAACTTTAATTTATTTGCGCCTCTATGTTGCAATTTCGCAAGGAAGAGCATTCCCAGATGACCCCACGAGCAATAGAACACGAAAGGTTCACAGACACAAATATTGCCACATGTAAGAGAGACCTGGGGGGGTAAATGTATCAAGCTGAGAGTTTTGCAGCGGGTTTGAAAAGCCAATCAGATTCTAGCTATCATTTATTTAGTACATTCTACAAAATGACAGCTGGAATCTGATTGGTTGCTATAGGCAACATCTCCGCTTTTCAAACCCGCTGGAAAACTCTCAGCTTGATACATTTACCCCCTGATTTCCCCTCCCTCTCATAATTGATGAAGGCCTTAAATGCGGTTAAGCCAAGTAGTATTGTAGAACAAAAAATTTAAATATTTAATTGTTTCATTGAAATGTGTCGTTGTAAAATGGGCAGAGGTTGGCGTTTGATGTGGGGTTGGATCTTTCCCCCTCTCTGCACAATGGGCTTCGTAAATGAGGGAATTTAAGGAAAGACAAAAAACAAGACTTATGTTCTCCTTTAAAACGCCTGTCTTATACTATTCCTACAAATTGCTAAAAATCACTAACGCAACGGTTGCTCTTCACCCCCCTGTAATGAAGTTATGTTATGAACTAGTCTCTTGCAGTCCCAATTGGGAATGATTTGAAATCAAGGTAACATTTTCAAACTTCCAAATCTCTGAAACAGGCAGGCAGCAGGGAGCAGGAATGTTTAAGCCTCAGTGCGCCGCGAGATTGCCTTTGTCTGGGCACAACATCTTATTATCTGTGCTGTGACTGGATGCGTTACCTGCCGTGACCTTTCTTTGTTTCACTGTGGATAAAACATGTCTTCACAAGCTGAGTATGTTTGGATTGCTGGCTTTTTTTTTTTTTTTTTGTTCATCCTCAGCTTTGAAAGATATAATCCGCAAATCTGAGCCGAAAGATCTACACATTTCCTTTTGTGTGGTATCTTTATCCTATTGCATAAAAATCACACATTTAATGCAATTTTCTGATGCTTTTTGGCATAAAAAAAATAGACCCAACATGCTTGTTGTCAAAACATACCCAAGTATTGAAAATGCATTCAAACACAGTTTGCAAATCTATATACAATGCCACAAGAATTTTACAAATATTTGGATTGAAACAGATTACAAAATCATACATAATTAGGAAATCATGAAAAAAAGGATGTCAGTATTTATAATCAAGTAGTTAAAAACATCTGCCATGAAGAAAGTACATAAACGTTACATAGTCCAGGGGCTAGATTTACTAAACTGCGAGTTTGTAAAAGTGGAGATGTTGTCGATAGCAACCAATCAGATTCTAGCTGTCATTTTGTAGAATGTACTAAATAAATGACAGCTAGAATCTGATTGGTTGCTATAGGCAACACCTCCACTTTTCCAAACCCGCAGTTTAGTAAATATACCCCCAGGTGTGGTAAACATAATAGGTTCAACCTTAACAATAAATAAATAATTGAATTGAAAATGTGTAGTAATCTGCCTGGAAAAGAAAACACTCTGATTTTGCTCACAGGCGGGGGGGAATGGGGGCCCCCATTAGCCCAGGGGCCTCCATTCCTTTAATACGGCCCTGGTTACACTGCACACATTAAGGTTGGTGTATGCATGTTAAAGGGGTGATGGACTTAGGACCAGGGAATACACCAGGTCTGGGGTTAGAGAAGGAAAAAAAGGGTGAGCTGAACGCTGAGGTTAACAGAGTTGTCTTTGTTAAAATTGAGTTTATGGGGTACATTTACCAAGCAGCGGTTAAAACAAATAATCGATTCTCAGCGGTTTGCCGTCATTTTTTAAAACAGCAATTTTATAAAAGGACATTAAAAAAATATTTGCCCATTTGTTGGAACCACCGCTTGATAAATATACCCCCCATTTAGAGAGTACCTTATTTTAACAATTATTATTACCTATTTATGTGTGTTCTGTGTGTGACACACGCAGCTGCTATTGTGACAGACTGTAACGTCTTTGCGGTTAATATAGCATATTATGTAATTTTTTTAACTTTAGCATTTTAAGAAATCCTTCTTCATTTTACTGCACGGGCCAGTGCTATTTCCTTTTCATCTCCACTTGTCTACAATTTTGTTTGCTTTCCTGAAGCGATAGAACACAACACTTGTGCATTATTATTGTATGTCAGTGATATTTTAGCGCATATTCTGTTCTACTCGTGTTTTCCATACTTATTTTTTCACACGTTAGAATGGATACTGTACAAAAGTGCTAAGTGCTCGAACCCCACTCTGGTAATCCCTACACAGAACAGAATCCATACAAATGGAATTTACGAGAACACTGGTTGGAGCCTTATTGTTAGAAAAATATGTCCTGCCCTGTTATCCTTGTAATGTTTTTTGGGGGTTATATCCTCTTTTCTGTATAAGTCTCAGTCATCCCTACACTACATTTTATTTCCACTCCACTCAATGCTGGGTGAACGAAATAAAAATCTGTAGTGTATATGTATACTTTGCCTTACTTAGGCTCTCTTCCAATCTCAAACACATGGCCCATAGGAATCCACATGCTACTAAACATTACTAATATTCTGTACGATTTGTCATGGCCGATGAAACGCGCGTAGCTTAGTCCCAAGTAGTCTGAACTAGGCCGAGAGTAGGTCAAGAGATATTGCAACAATTGCTATAGCAGATTAATTTTTCTATACATACTGTGCCACTGTCAGGTTCGCCAAGGATTGGGTTGGATCTTTCTTGGATTTCTTGGGATTGGTACTACTCCTCCCAGAAGCGTGGAGTCTAACAGTGCAGATGGTTTCCACCAGGGATCCCCGCAAGGGAATTTGTACTTTGCGGCTTCTGCACTGCAGGTCGCAGGCCTCTAGGGAGGTACCCAACGAGACCTGGGAGAATAGAATAACTGTGAGGCACTGTGATATAATGCAACAGCAGAGCGATAACTCTGTGGATAGGTAAATTTGGAGGTAGTTGAAACAGGATGCAATGGTCTGCAGAATGTTACCACGAGGTAATGGAGAAGGAACACAGTAAGCAATAGTCTGCGAACTGATACTCTGGAGAAGCTGAAGACAGGATGCAATGGTCTGCGGAGCGTTACCACTGGACAGTGGAGATGGGTCGCACAGTGACCTAGTGGTTAGCACTTCTGCCTCACAGCGCTGGGGTCATGAGTTCAATTCCCGACCATGGCCTTATCTGTGTGGAGTTTGTATGTTCTCCCTGTGTTTGCGTAGGTTTCCTCCAACGGCTCCGGTTTCCTCCCACACTCCAAAAACATACTGGTAGGTTAATTGGCTGCTATCAAAAATTGACCCTAGTGTCTGTCTGTGTGTGTGTGTGTGTGTGTGTGTGTCTATATTAGGGAATTTAGACTGTAAGCTCCAATGGGGCAGGGACTGATGTGAATGGGTTCTCTGTACAGCGCTGCGGAATTAGTGGCGCTATATAAATAAATGATGATGATGATGATGATACAAGATGCAATGGTCTGCGGACCAATACAAAGAAGCTGAAGACACAGGGAACCAAGTCCTACAGAGACGGGTAACTGACTAAAAGAACCGGCACCTAGAGAAGGAGGGAGGTGATAGTTATAGTGCTGGCAGTGAATGGGCGGCCAATAGGAGAGGAGCAGGAGGATAGAAAGGAGAGCGGAAAACATGGCCGCCGGGAACAGCTGCACGGAGAGGAAACAGGAGAGCAGGTAGACGTGTCTGACCTCAGGTGGTGAACCCAAGAGTCAGGGATGTGACAGCCATTCAGTATAGAGTAGAATAGACTGCTACTATATTTCCAATAAAAATTCAGATTTTCTGTATGATATAATGAGCAAATTATTTTTTTTAAAAAAAACACTGTTGTATGGAGCTCTTCTACAAACAGACTAAAGTAATTCCAAATAACAAATAACGATATACATTTTATATATACTCTATATGTATAGTTTCCCTTTAATAACATGAAGACGTGTCTTACATTGCGTTACTCCGAGCCACTAAGGCACAGCACAAGGTCTGCTTGTCTGTATTTTATATTTATCACCCTCTGCCACAAATTACCATAGGCGAGTTTAAATAAACTTCAATATCATTGCAAATAACACCCAAGTACAAATAGGTTAAAGATTTTCTTTTTCTTCCTGGGGATCATTAGAAGGCGGTTATTGATGGCAGCTGCCTCCACATAATGGCCACGGGATTTATGATTAGTGGGTATAAAAGACTAATGATTTTCAAGGGGGAGCATCTGGATCCCGCCTGAAGTATTGATGGAACAATTACTGAACTGAACATCATCATGCAGGAGATTATGAGATTTATACTATTTTATGGATATATTGTTGTTTAATATATGTATTGATAGCAACAGCTTATAAATCTAAGTTAGCCATTATCGTTCCCATCTTAGATTTGATTGGGGGGTTGAGAACAGGGGAAAGGGGACTTAATATTCAATTATTCCACGTATTTGTTTGGGACTGAATGACACTCTTCTCTATTACATTGGCATTCGGGTTTTTTTGTTGATATGACAGTTAGCCAAGAAAGCATCACGTCTTTGGACGAACTTCGCTAATGTATGTTGATTTATTTGGTTTCTCCTCCCTCCGTCTCCCGGTTGACATCTATTCCCCAGTTCCATTCATTAGTCGTCTTTCTCTGAGTAATAAACAATGACAAGACTTCCCTTTATTATAATCTGAGAGACAATGTGACAACTAATAGACAGGCTAAATTCCGTGAGTGATACATGTCACAAGGAGAATAACCGACGGAGAGTTTCGGCATCAGGAAATCTAAACTCTGTGTTCGTTATTTATATGCTATGTACGCAACGTGAGAAAAGGCTTCTGGGTAATTACAAATACTTGGCAAACCTCTGAATGGAATGACTTGACTTATTTGCATCTTGTACGCAGGACATGTGGTCTTAATATCTACCTAACTTTTCCCAATAGCTCTTTGTATAGATGTGTTACACTGCAGGACAGAAATGGCAGCTGGAATCTGAATGGATGACCAAAATTTTTTACATATATATACATACCTATATATGTGTGTGCCAGTCAACTTTCTATAGAACACAATTAATGAAGCCATATGCTCTTCCCTTTGGTCAGCCGTAGGCAAACGCTAATGATTGTGCCATATCATGGAATACAGAGATATTTTATCTATGTGCAAATATAAAAACAAGTGCATTTATTTGATTGTATAAAAACTGAAAATTAATAGTGCTAGATTACAGGCTCATGAATCTTGTATTGTTAAAGCAACGCCTAGAAAAGCGGACGGTGCTATATAGGCTAGATAGAGATATCAATTCAGATCGGTGTTTGCTCCTACAGTCCGCCCTGTTTAAAGGTTCTCCAAGTACCTGGTTTAAAAGTTGATCTCTGCAGAGATGGAGGAGAACTCAAGGAGAAGACATATTTTTAACCAGATTACTCCCACAGTTTAGCCAACAGCTCCTTACTTTAAGCGACATTATAAAGGTATAAATTGGGGCACATTTATCATCACTCGCAAAATATGAAAAATAGTTTTCAATCCTTATCGCATTGATAAGGATTGAACTATTTCTCATATTTATTAAAAAAGCAACACAGGAACAGCAGTTCCGAAAAACTGCTGTTCCTGTGAAGTAGAAATCATACTTACCACAGCTGCTTCGCTCCCGAAGCAGTATGTGGTCAACGGGGTTCCTGTTCTTACTCCAGTGCGCATGCGCCAAGTGAAACCCTCGGGCATGCGCACAAACATCTCTGTTCTCTATCGGAAATTGTAGTTTGCAGAGAGAGAGTGTGAGTGACAGGGAGGGATCATGTGATCCCTCCACACATACGCTGTCCAGCTCTGCTCGTTGGAGCAGAGCTGACAGCACTGAAACTTTTCATTAATGATAATGTACGCCAGCTTGTTAGATTGCAAGAGGGAGCAGTCACCATACTATTGAATGGTGACTACTCCCCAAAACGAAGCAGAATGCAAAGCAGCAGATATCCACGATATCTGCTGCGATGCATCTTTAATAAATATGCGGGGGACACATTGGGGCATGGATTCTATGTTAAGTGCACGTTAGTGCACCATCACAATTTGTTAAATATACCCCATAATGAGAAGACAGATTCAGCAAACATGCTAGTAGTAAATAAAATATCTGTCCAATCATGCCACTAAGGAGATAATGAAAAGCAAATTACAACAAAAGTAATCTTCTCTTTTAAACAGACATACAAACAAACTCTTAATAAAAGTATTAGCGGCCAGCGCTCGTGTCTCTATGTCACCCAGTATTTTAGGCTCCCCCTAACTACTGGTGCCCCAGGCAATGGCTTAGGTTACCCTAATAGTAACTAAAACTTTTGGAAGCATTGTAGTATTCCAAAGTGAAACTTCAGACTTTTAAAACAAGTTTCCTATAAGCAAACCGCTTTGCCTACACCAGACTACAATGTTCCAGCCGGCTGATGCGGGAGGGAAATGTCAAACTTCTAGTGCACTTTGATGTTCCATTTAAGATTTCCTTCTGTTTATTCAATTGCTAAACTCTAGATTAGGAAGAAAGGTAGTGGCAAATAAGAAAAAGGATGACGAACATAGCCCACACTTACACAAAATTACCATGGCCCTTATTCATTGATTGATGGACCCGCATCTCACTGGAAGTTATGCCATGGAAAGTTTGCTCAGCAAGAACAGCTGTACGGGCATACTTAGCTCAAAAGGCAGGGTATTAATAACAATGCAAATGCATTAGGATTAGGGATGAGCGCGCTCGGATTTCTGAAATCCGAGCCCACCCGAACGTTGCGGATCCGAGTCGGATCCGAGACGGATCCGAGACAGATCCGGGTATTGGCGCCAAATTCAAAAGTGAAACTGAGGCTCTGACTCATAATCCCGTTGTCGGATCTCGCGATACTCGGATCCTATAAATTCCCCGCTAGTCGCCGCCATCTTCACTCGGGCATTGATCAGGGTAGAGGGAGGGTGTGTTAGGTGGTCCTCTGTGCTGTTTAGTTCTGTGCTGTTTAGTTCTGTGCTGTTTAGTTCTGTGCTGTGCTGTGCTGTGCTGTGCTGTGCTGTGCTGTGCTCTGCAGTATCAGTCCAGTGGTGCTGTGTGCTGTGCTCTGTCCTTCTGAGGTCAGTGGTGCTGCTGGGTCCTGTGCTGTGTCCTGTTCAGTCCAGTGATGCTGTGTCCTGTGCTCTGTGCTTCTAAGGGCATAGTTATTTCCCCAATATTCCCCTGTGTTTAAAAAAATAAAAAAAAGTTTTTTTAAAAAATACCAAAAACTACTTTAATATTTTTTAATTACCACAAAATTTTCACAACCAATCCTGCAGTATAAGCCCATTGGTACTGCAATATTACCAAGTTCACACATTCAGCAGTAAAAGTCCAGTGGTACTGCAATATTACAAAGTTTACACATTCTGCAGTATCAGTCCAGTGGTGCTGTGTCCTGTGCTCTGTCCTGCTGAGTTCCGTAGTGCTGCTGGGTCCTGTGCCGTGTCCTGTTCAGTCCAGTGGTGCTGTGTCCTGTGCTCTGTGCTTCTAAGGGCATAGTTATTTCCCCATTATTCCCAAGTTTTTAAAAAATAAAAAAAAAGTAAAAAATAATAAAAAATTTTAAAAAAAAAAAAATATAATAATTATAACCAAATTTGCAAAACCAATCCAGCATTATAAGTCCATTGGTACTGCAATATTACCAAGTTCACACATTCTGCAGTATCAGTCCAGTGGTGCTGTGTCCTGTGCTCTGTCCTGCTGAGTTCCGTAGTGCTGCTGGGTCCTGTGCCGTGTCCTGTTCAGTCCAGTGGTGCTGTGTCCTGTGCTCTGTGCTTCTAAGGGCATAGTTATTTCCCCACTATTCCCAAGTTTTTTAAAAATAAAAAAAAAGTAAAAAAAAAATAATAATAAAAAAAAAAAAAAATATATAATAATTATAACCAAATTTGCAAAACCAATCCAGCAGTATAAGTCCATTGGTACTGCAATATTACCAAGTTCACACATTCTGCAGTATCTTGTGCTACATATAATGGAGACCAAAAATTTGGAGGATAAAGTAGGGAAAGATCAAGACCCACTTCCTCCTAATGCTGAAGCTGCTGCCACTAGTCATGACATAGACGATGAAATGCCATCAACGTCGTCTTCCAAGCCCGATGCCCAATCTCGTAGTACCGGGCATGTAAAATCCAAAAAGCCCAAGTTAAGAAAAAGTAGCAAAAAGAGAAACTTAAAATCATCTGAGGAGAAACGTAAAGTTGCCAATATGCCATTTACGACACGGAGTGGCAAGGAACGGCTTAGGCCCTGGCCCGTGTTCATGACTAGTGGTTCAGCTTCACCCACGGATCTTAGCCCTCCTCCTCCTCCCCCCCCCTACAAAAAATTGAAGAGAGTTATGCTGTCAGCAACAAAACAGCAAACAACTCTGCCTTGTAAAGAGAAATTATCACAAATCCCCAAGGCGAGTCCAAGGGTGTTGGTGGTTGTCAAGCCTGACCTTCCCATCACTGTACGGGAAGAGGTGGCTCGGGAGGAGGCTATTGATGATGTAGCTGGCGCTGTGGAGGAACTTGATGATGAGGATGGTGATGTGGTTATTGTAAATGAGGCACCAGGGGGGGAAACAGCTGATGTCCATGGGATGAAAAAGCCCATCGTCATGCCTGGTCAGAAGACCAAAAAATGCACCTCTTCGGTCTGGAGTTATTTTTATCCAAATCCAGACAACCAATGTATGGCAATATGTAGCTTATGTAAAGCTCAAATAAGCAGGGGTAAGGATCTTGCCCACCTAGGAACATCCTCCCTTATACGTCACCTGAATAACCTTCATAGTTCAGTGGTTAGTTCAGGAACTGGGGCTAGGACCCTCATCGGTACAGGGACACCTAAATCCCGTGGTCCAGTTGGATACACACCAGCAACACCCTCCTCGTCAACTTCCTCCACAATCTCCATCAGATTCAGTCCTGCAGCCCAAGTCACCAGCCAGACTGAGTCCTCCTCAATACGGGATTCATCCGAGGAATCCTGCAGCGGTACGCCTACTACTGCCACTGCTGCTGTTGCTGCTGTTAGTCGGTCATCTTCCCAGAGGGGAAGTCGTAAGACCGCTAAGTCTTTCACCAAACAATTGACCGTCCAACAGTCGTTTGCCATGACCACCAAATACGATAGTAGTCACCCTATTGCAAAGCGTATAACTGCGGCTGTAACTGCAATGTTGGTGTTAGACGTGCGCCCGGTGTCCGCCATCAGTGGAGTGGGATTTAGAGGGTTGATGGAGGTATTGTGTCCCCGGTACCAAATCCCCTCGAGATTCCACTTCACTAGGCAGGCGATACCAAAAATGTACAGAGAAGTACGATCAAGTGTCCTCAGTGCTCTTAAAAATGCGGTTGTACCCACTGTCCACTTAACCACGGACATGTGGACAAGTGGTTCTGGGCAAACGAAGGACTATATGACTGTGACAGCCCACTGGGTAGATGCATCCCCTTCCGCAGCAACAGCAACAGCTGCATCAGTAGCAGCATCTACAAAATGGCTGCTCATGCAAAGGCAGGCAACATTGTGCATTACAGGCTTTAATAAGAGGCACAACGCTGACAACATATTAGAGAAAATGAGGGAAATTATCTCCCAGTGGCTTACCCCACTTAGACTCTCATGGGAATTTGTGGTGTCAGACAATGCCAGTAACATTGTGCGGGCATTAAATATGGGCAATTTCCAGCACGTCCCATGTTTTGCCCACACCATTAATTTGGTGGTGCAGCATTACCTCAAGAGTGACAGGGGTGTGCAGGAGATGCTTGCGGTGGCCCGCAAAATTGCTGGACACTTTCGGCATTCAGCCAGTGCCTACCGCAGACTAGAGGCACATCAAAAAAGCTTGAACCTGCCCTGCCATCACCTCAAACAAGAGGTTGTGACGCGCTGGAACTCCACCCTCTATATGCTGCAGAGGATGGAGGAGCAGCAAAAGGCCATTCAGGCCTACACAGCCACCTACGACATAGGCAAAGGAGTGGGGATGCGCCTGAGTCAAGCGCAGTGGAGACTGATTTCCGTGTTGTGCAAGGTTCTGCAGCCATTTGAACTTGCCACACGAGAAGTCAGTTCCGACACTGCCAGCTTGAGTCAGGTCATTCCCCTGATCAGGCTGTTGCAGAAGCAGCTGGAGAAAGTGAGGGAGGAGCTGGTAAGCCATTGCGATTACAGCAAGCATGTAGCTCTTGTGGATGTAGCCCTTCGTACGCTTTGCCAGGATCCGAGGGTGGTCACTCTTTTAAAGTCAGAGGAATACATTCTGGCCACCGTGCTCGATCCTCGGTTTAAAGCGTATGTTGTGTCTCTGTTTCCGGCGGACACAAATCTACAGCGGTGCAAAGACCTGCTGGTCAGGAGATTGTCCTCTGAAGAGGACCGTGACATGCCAACAGCTCCACCCTCATTTTCTTCCACATCTATGGCTGCGAGGAAAAAGCTCAGTTTTCCCAAAAGAGGCACTGGCGGGGATGCTGATAACATCTGGTCCGGACTGAAGGACCTGCCAACCATTGCAGACATGTCTACTCTCGCTGCATTGGATGCTGTGACAATAGAAAAAATTGTGGATGATTACTTTGCTGACACCATCCAAGTAGACATGTCAGACAGTCCATATTGTTACTGGCAGGAAAAAAAGGCAGTTTGGAAGCCCCTGTACAAACTGGCTCTATTTTACCTGAGTTGTCCCCCCTCCAGTGTGTACTCGGAAAGAGTTTTTAGTGCAGCGGGGAACCTGGTCAGTGAGCGGCGAAGGAGGTTGCTTCCTCACAACGTTGAAAAAATGATGTTTATAAAAATGAATAATCAATTCCTCAATGAAGTACAGCACTGCCCTCCAGATACTACAGAGGGACCTGTGGTTGTGGAGTCCAGCGGGGACGAATTGATAATGTGTGATGAGGAGGAAGTACACACTGTAGGGGGAGAGGAATCAGAGGTTGAGGATGAGGACGACATCTTGCCTCAGTAGAGCCTGTTTAGTCTGTACAGGGAGAGATGAATAGCTTTTTTGGTGTGGGGGCCCAAACAAACCAATCATTTCAGTCAAAGTTGTTTGGTAGGCCCTGTCGCTGAAATGATTGGTTTGTTAAAGTGTGCATGTCCTATTTCAACAACAGACCTCTCAACTGCAGCTCATCCCTCCTCTGCGGGGATAATGTCTCCTGTGCTCTGACACGTCACTCTGTGTACTCTCAGCCTCAGGATCTGACACTACAGCTACCATGCCTCTTGTAGCAGCCCTCACTCCAGGGCCTCTTCCATGTGCAGTGTCCCCCTCTCTCTTGGGTTCACTATAGTGGCATGGAGTTCTCCCCCTCATCCAGGGCACACATTCCTTGCCCTGGCTCAGTCACCACGCTCAGACTTCCAGGCAATGCTGGGGGAGCCTGGGAGCTTCCACCCCAGGTCCCCAGCTACAACTCTCCTCTCCTGTGTCTTCTCTCTCTTTCTGACACTTTAAAGATCGTGCCTTTAAATGAAAAAGTCAGTCTTCATTGCACGACTATGTGCAAGTGCAACAGGGACATTTTTTTGGGTTTACAAAGTCAAACAATAACACTACGACCCTGTCTGTCTGGGGTCTGTCAATGACGAATTGTCTGGAGCATGTTTTGAGGAGGTATTGTGGCCCCGGTATCAAATTGGGTACCGGGGCCACCCCACTATGCAGTCCAGATACTTGTTTGGTGGAATTCCGACACGTGGAGGGTTTTTTAATTATATTGTGGCCTCGGTACCAAATTGTGTACCGGGGCCACCACACTACGCAGTCAAGATACTTGTTTGGTGGAATTCAGACCAGTTGAGGGTTTTATTATTATATTGTGTGGACCACTCTATCTATACCACACTACAACTCTATACCACTCTATTTCCTACTTTAATTCTATTAAATTCTATTTCCTACTTTAATTCTATTACTAATTAATTAACATAAAGAGGAACAAAAAAAACCAATTTTACCAAAAGTATAATATGACTTAGACTTACAAACACTACACTTGAAAGATCGTGCCTTTAAATGAAAAAGTCAGTCTTCATTGCACGACTATGTGCAAGTGCAACAGGGACATATTTTTGGGTTTACAAAGTCAAACAATAACACTACGACCCTGTCTGTCTGGGGTCTGTCAATGACGAATTGTCTGGAGCATGTTTTGAGGAGGTATTGTGGCCCCGGTATCAAATTGGGTACCGGGGCCACCCCACTATGCAGTCCAGATACTTGTTTGGTGGAATTCCGACACGTGGAGGGTTTTTTAATTATATTGTGGCCTCGGTACCAAATTGTGTACCGGGGCCACCACACTACGCAGTCAAGATACTTGTTTGGTGGAATTCAGACCAGTTGAGGGTTTTATTATTATATTGTGTGGACCACTCTATCTATACCACACTACAACTCTATACCACTCTATTTCCTACTTTAATTCTATTTAATTCTATTTCCTACTTTAATTCTATTACTAATTAATTAACATAAAGAGGAACAAAAAAAAACAATTTTACCAAAAGTATAATATGACTTAGACTTACAAACACTACACTTGAAAGATCGTGCCTTTAAATGAAAAAGTAAGTCTTCATTGCACGACTATGTGCAACAGGGACAGTTTTTTTCTTTACAAAGTCAACTAATAACACTTGGACCCTGTCTGTCTTTAACATACTTGATGGGATCTCAATGACGAATTGTCTGTAGCATGTTTGGAGGAGGTATTGTGGCCCCGGTATCAAGTTGGGTACCGGGGCCACCCCACTACGCAGTCCAGATACTTGTTTGGTGGAATTCTGACACGTGGAGGGTGTATTTATTTTATTGTGGCCCCGGTATCAAATTGGGTACCGGGGCCACCCCACTACGCAGTCCAGATACTTGTTTGGTGGAATTCTGACACGTGGAGGGTTTTTTAATTATATTGTGGCCTCGGTACCAAATTGTGTACCGGGGCCACCACACTACGCAGTCAAGATAGATAGATGCGTATCATAGATAAAGTACATTCAGTGGTGTGGGGCAAATTGAAAAATATTCAAAATGCACTGACATTATCAAAAACAAGAGGTTGTCACACGCTAAAACTCCAACATGTATATGATGGAGAGGATGGAGGAGCAGCCGTATGTGTAGTGTAATGCAGACCTGTTGAAGGTTTTTTATATATTTTATTGTGGTGCCCAGTGCCCACTCCTCTAGGCAGTCCAGGTACATTTATTGGTGCGATTCATAAAAGTTCAGGGTTTTTAATATATCTTGTGGTGACCCACTCCTCTACGCAGTCCAGGTACATTTATTGGTGCGAATCAAACAAGTTGATGGTTTTCTTATTATATATATTGTGGTGACCCACTCCTCTACGCAGTCCAGGTACATTTATTGGTGCGATTCATAAAAGTTCAGGGTTTTTAATATATTGTGGTGACCCACTCCTCTACGCAGTCCAGGTACATTTATTGGTGCGAATCAAACAAGTTGATGGTTTTCTTATTATATATATTGTGGTGACCCACTCCTCTACGCAGTCCAGGTACATTTATTGGTGCGAATCAAACAAGTTGATGGTTTTCTTATTATATATATTGTGGTGACCCACTCCTCTACGCAGTCCAGGTACATTTATTGGTGCGATTCATAAAAGTTCAGGGTTTTTAATATATTGTGGTGACCCACTCCTCTACGCAGTCCAGGTACAATTATTGGTGCGAATCATAAAAGTTCAGGGTTTTTAAGATATTGTGGTGACCCACTCCTCTACGCAGTCCAGGTACAATTATTGGTGCGAATCATAAAAGTTCAGGGTTTTTAAGATATTGTGGTGACCCACTCCTCTACGCAGTCCAGGTACAATTATTGGTGCGAATCATAAAAGTTCAGGGTTTTTAAGATATTGTGGTGACCCACTCCTCTACGCAGTCCAGGTACAATTATTGGTGCGAATCATAAAAGTTCAGGGTTTTTAAGATATATTGTGGTGACCCACTCCTCTACGCAGTCCAGAAAGATACCTTTTTGCAACGTTTTGGACTAATAACTATATTGTGAGGTGTTCAGAATACACTGTAAATTAGTGGAAATGCTTGTTATTGAATGTTATTGAGGTTAATAATAGCCTAGGAGTGAAAATAAGCCCAAAAACTTGATTTTTAAACTTTTTATGTTTTTTTCAAAAAAAATCCGAATCCAATACCTTAAATCCGAACCGAGACCTTTCGTCAAGTGTTTTGCGAGACAAATCCGAACCTCAAAAATAACGAAAATCCGGATCCAAAACACAAAACACGAGACCTCAAAAGTCGCCGGTGCACATCCCTAATTAGGATCTACAGAGAAATAGCAGCTTAATTGCTTTATGTATGTAAAGCAGAGCGATATCCAAAATTACAACTGTGCAGGAATTGTGGAAAACATCAAAGCTGTAGAGCCTAGGTAAGCTTATGTCAGTGTTGGCTAACCTGTGACACTCCAGGTGTTGTGAAACTACAAGTCCCATCATACCCTTCCAGCAATAAGCTACTATATATTAGCAAAGCATGCTGGGACTTGTAGTTTCACAACACCTGGAGTGTCACAGGTTAGCCAAGACTGGCTTATGTGAAACCTCACATCTGTATGGACGACATACCTCTAAAATAAAGATATTGTAATTGTATACAGGATGTAAACTGGTTTACAAGGGTCTATTTATTAAAAAGTGGCGATGGGGCTGGTTTTCTATTGCCGCAAAAGAAAAACCTTCCAACGCCATGATTTATTAATTTTTTTAAAAAAATGCCCGTGCAATTTTAGCTTGCGGCGGCGAGAGGAGTTTTACGGCTGCGCCAGGCCAGTCTTGACAGAACTGCACATGCATGACCAGGCTTTCCGCGATTTGAAAAAATTATTTATTTAAATAAAGCGTGATTTTCATTCAATATCTTCTGCTGTCGTCATCCTAAGTAGTTGTACCCCCATGATCCTTGTTAAATAGGCTTCTCCATGATGATGGAAAAGGTTTCGCCAGCGATATACGGCAAATAAAACCTGGTTTCACAAAAGATAGGGTTGGCCCTGTCCCCTGCTAGAAAATGGCCAGATTAACAGCATTGCCCTGCAGAGGGCGGGGCTTAATGACACAAATTTGCATCATTAAGCTCCACCCCTACAAGGGGAGGCCAAGAGGACTCCACGATATCCGGGAGCCTCCTGGAAATCTTGGGAGAGTAGGCAAGTATGATTCATGACATAATTGAGGTATGAGGCATGGGTCATCCAAGCTTGTGCCTCATTCCTCATACCTAGTTTGTGTAAATACATTATACATATCTATATATTTATTATACATATATACACACGAACACTGCAGTGTTTTTGAATGGATCTCCATTATTTAAGAATAACAGGTGTTTAATACTTTGTGTTTTACGTTGTTTTATAGGTTCTTAAAGCTAAAATTGGGGCATATAGCAATGTATTAATATCCTGCTGGCAAAGAAGTGGTTTTATCAAAATTAATGTTGAGCAGATGTCTCTCAGCCGAACATAAAACAAAGTTTGTTTTGTGTATCTTATAAACCAAACAATGTTCTCTCCCGTGTTGCCCAAATGGAGTTTGATATAATACTGGCCATAGCTTTGATGTATCACAAAAAGGCTGCGTCCATGAATTCTGAATAAGAGAAACAGTTTTTAAAATCTATATTGTCAGAGCCATTTCCTGTCCAATAACATCGCTCGTAAAACGTTACAAGTGTAATGGCTGTTTTACTTGCCGTTAAGAAAAGTGCATAAAACATCAACACATTATCTGCTGTGGAAGTGACATTTTAGTTGATATACATTTATTTTCCTTGTCCTTCTCTAGACCTCTAAATATATCATTATATCAAGTCTCAGGACAAACATTGCCAGTTACTACTTTTTTTTTTTTTTTTTTCTTTACATCTCGTTTTGCTGATTTCTTTTTTAAATAAAGTTTTATTATGCAGTTTTATTTCCAAGATTGAGTTTTTATGTTTTCCAGGTCGTACACATGGGCGTTAATATTGCACATGCTGAGCACATTTTTTAAGCCTGGTAAACATGCTTTAAAGGAGGTAGACTAAAAAATAATGAATTGATTGGACCTGTACACTTTCTGAACAGAGTGCGCTTCACATCAATTTCAATGTCGACTACGGCGTTCATCTGTGTTACTGCTTAGTACAATATTCTGTAGCATTTTAAACAAGTCTTACAAGCTACAACAAAAAAATCTGACAAAGCAGTAACGAGCTGGGAGCCACAGGTGAAGACTTGGAGGGCCACCTATAGCCCAACACCGTTATAGATGACAAGTACACTTTAAAAAATACACTATTCGTATTTAAAATGTCCCAAAAATACACGCACTTGATATTCTTTCCCAGAACATTTTGTTTTCCATAGAACACCGGCTATATCCAATAATAAATGTGCTGTTTGTCGGAAAAACTGCTTAAACTACACAGCGGTAATTTTTCAAGCACTTTTAATTAGCACTTGTGACAAATTGTATTCCTTACATAAATGAATTGGGGTAACTCTTATTTTATTTAAGTATTTAATGCATCTTGCTGTTATTTGGTAATTTCCATGCTATTTTATTACAGGTACAAAAGCACAAATTAAAAAATGCAACAGACTCATATTTCTACTTTATTCTATGTTTATCATGGCTATAAAAAAGTTTTATTCATATGAGCTACTTACTTAGAAACTCAACAATTGTCTGTTTTGTTACAGAGGGATCACATTTACAGCAACAGGCAAAGCTTAGTTAGTAATCTGAGAAACACCAAGTAGAATATGAACTCTGGATGGACCATGGATGCGAAGTACCATCGGAGGTTGAACACAGTGGAGAACTATTGCCAGAGCCGGGAGTAAAGCCAGTACAGGGCCCTAAGAGGAGGGGGCCAAAAAGTAGCCTGGAGGCTAGAGCGTCCTCACTAGACTCTTATCCAAATTTTACAATACAGAGAGCATCCCGGTGACCGGTATACAATACAGAGAGCCTCCCGGTGACCGGTATACAATACAGAGAGCCTCCCGGTGAGCGCTATACAATACAGAGAGCCTCCCGGTGACCGGTATACAATACAGAGAGCATCCCGGTGACCGGTATACAATACAGAGAGCCTCCCGGTGACCGGTATACAATAGAGAGCCTCCCGGTGACCGGTATACAATACAGAGAGCCTCCCGGTGACCGGTATACAATACAGAGAGCCTCCCGGTGACCGGTATACAATACAGAGAGCCTCCCGGTGACCGGTATACAATACAGAGAGCCTCCCGGTGACCGGTATACAATACAGAGAGCCTCCCGGTGACCGGTATACAATACAGAGAGCCTCCCGGTGACCGGTATACAATACAGAGAGCATCCTGGTGACCGATATACAATACAGAGAGCCTCCCGGTGAGCGATATACAATACAGAGAGCCTCCCGGTGAGCGATATACAATACAGAGAGCATGCCGGTGAGCGATATACAATACAGAGAGCATGCCGGTGAGCGATATACAATACAGAGAGCATCCCGGTGAGCGATATACAATACAGAGAGCCTCCCTGTGAGCGATATACAATACAGAGAGCCTCCCGGTGAGCGATATACAATACAGAGAGCCTCCCTGTGAGCGATATACAATACAGAGAGCCTCCCGGTGAGCGATATACAATACAGAGAGTATCTTAATAAACAATATACAATAGAGAATGTTCTAGTGACCGCTATAAAGTACAGAGAGCATTTTTATGATGATATACAATAATGAGAGCATCTTAATAAACAACACATACAGAGAACATTTATGACCTGTATACAATATAGGGAACATTCCATTGATCTTTATAAAATACAGACAGCATTCTTGTGACTAGTCAAAACACTGTTGAGAGAAGAGCGCTACGCTCCGTCTCCTAGTCCCCGTTGGTCTAACGTCCGGAGGTGCGGCTGCACTTATCTCAAGATATGTTCAACTCAAAACACGGCCGTATTACTGCATCACACGCGCAAATGCATATGCTTAACACCCAGGATATCGTAGTGGTGCGGCTTGACAGTGTTAATAGTAACTGCAAAAGTCACACTACCCTATTCGTACACAATATAACGTAATGAAGTGTCAAATACAAAGAAGAAGAGGGTCTATTCGCAGTGTTATTAATAAATGCAAAAGTCGTATTTTCCTTATAAGATGTATTTAAATAAAAACACCCAGACATCTGACATTTACCCCTTTATAAATACAATGGGTATCGTCTTTGCTGCAGTAGCTCAAATGGAAATGACAAAAAAGTATTGGCTTCATATAATATATCTACTATGCTAATAAGTTATCGTGGTCATCATCATCACATAGCTTTACACCAGGCCTCCAGTGCCCCAAAAACTATACCTCCTAAAAAGAATATCTTGTTATGTATCCAAGACCCATTCAGTCACATTGTGTTTAGTGTTCTCAACTTACACTTGGCCTCCATGTTATTGCCCTTCGATAATTCTGCTCCTAATTTTTGTTTAGCTCAAACATTGGAGACCCCAGTTTATTATCTGCCTTGTGTCCTGATATCTTACCCTAGATACAAGACTCAAGCAGTGCAAATAAACAGCATTACAGCCACTTTCCTCCAGAATGACAAGTTGACATTCAACTTAAAAAAAATAAAAAAAAATAATAATTTGTAAATGAGACTTTATCCAGTATGACATCATACATCACTCAAAATTGTAACAGGCGAGTCGCCTGCTGATGATTAAGTTGTTTTTAAAGTATTTGAGGTTTGTTCTATATGCCGTTAGCGTAGTGCCAAGGAATTCATTGACGTTTAAGGTCTCTTTACGCCAATAAGTTTGACACCGACCAAGGCTCTTAAACAAATAGGTTCTGCTGGCATTACACATTACATAATCTGGCTGAGAGGCTGTTTATCCACTGTCTTGTGGTTTTTAGTCATTAAATGATTATTTTCCAGTGCTTTAGGACTCAGTATTTCCGCCAACAAAAAAATAAAAATGGGATGGCTCACATCCAATAGGTTCTCTTGTCCAAAACCAAGATTGGTAGAACACCAATCAACACAATAGGTCATTTCTACTCGCACCACGTACCAAGTCCCATTTAAAATGATTAATTCCTGACCTTGCCTGAAGACAAACTTAATACAAAGGGCTATTCATACCGGGATCAGTCGTAGGCAGCAAGTTAGCTAATAGTACTTGTCACCAATCTCCATATTCCCCCCAGATGCCCTACTTTAAACCTTGTAAGTATTCCCAATCCCCATCCAAGAGATGGGACTTTACAATGGAACAAAGAAGCCTTTTGCCATTTTAATCTCATCTGCTGTGTGGGGTATACGTCTCTTGTTGTTGGCTGTCGTCTGTGATTTATGCTTGTGGCAATGTAACGGAGAGTGAAGGTATCCCATAGGTCCTCACATCTATCCTCTCCATTTTTCGATAGTCACAGCCCATGAAAAAATAAATAAAAGTGAAAACACCACCTAATCCCCGCAAGGTATTGAGTGAACATTTAACTTTTACAGTACTGGAGAGAAGTTGATTTTCTCAAACAGGTTTCCATTACCGTGCAATACAATTCATTACGACACAACTAATCTGACCTTCCAGTGAGGACAGCTAGATCGCAGTATATATGCAGATTCATTTTTACAGACCATTCGGGGGACTTTGCGGGATTGGCACTTTCTGCGGTGAATGTTGGACACCTGATGCAGAAAATTTTAGTGTAACTAGCTCACAACTGGTTTTAATTAGCAGGTAAAGGCTACCCTACATCTCTCCTCCTGTTTCCACCACTTCTAACTCTGCTCTCCAGCTACTTAGCCCTCCTCCTCGAGGGTCCTCCACCCCACGTCCACTCTCGCTCCCTCCTCCCCCCTGGGGGTCTCCCTGTCTTCCGCGCCCTCCTTTTTGGGCCCCGTCGTTTGCGGATCCTCCCTCCCCCTTCCCCGCCCTCTCTAGCTGTGCATTGAGCGTACTGAGTTGCTGTGTTTACTGTACTGTGCTGTCTCCCATTGTATTGTGATTTTGTTTGTCTCTGTACGGCGCTGCGGATGCCTTGTGGCGCCTTATAAATAAATATTAATAATAATAATAATACCCACTCAGACAAAAAGTTATAACATGGAAATGCTAAGCTTGTCCAACACAGTAGTTTTTAGACTAACAGCAGGGGAGAGTTGTGCCTAGTCCACAAAACACCATTCACTCTGCAGCAAATTAACAAACTCTCTTGTGCAAAGAGCACCAGACCTGGGGGTAAATGTATTAACCTGCGCTTTTTGCAAGTCGCTGATATTCCGCGACTTTGCAGGGGACATTTAAATGCGCAATAGCTTTAAAGGCAAGTTTTGCCTTTAAAGTTATTGCCGCTTTAAATTTCCCCTGCAAAGTCTCCGAATATCGTCGGCTTGCAAAAAGCGCAGGTTAATACATTTACGCCCTGGTCTCAAGCTGTCTCTCACAGCCTGGCCAACAATAGTGCTCCAGGTGTTGTGAAACTACAAGTCCCAGCATGCCGTGCCAGCTATCAGATGGTTCTCTACTGACAAGGCTTGCTGGGGTTTGTAGTTTCACAACACCTGGAGAGCCAAACAGAACAAGCACAACTACAGAAGCCCACAGCTTGGAACATTCCTATCACTAGTGCCCCCAGCCCAGACATAGCCAGCACACTTCTATTTCAACAAACATGGAAACAGATCCTTTAACAATCTCTTAAAGGGAACACTGAGTCATGACTTTCAAAATACAGTGCACAGGAGACCTAACAGTGCATATTATCCATATCTCCCTGCTAGAGCACAGGTGTAATCATTACTGACTGACACAATGTAACAGATCCACAGGTGGTATAATTATCTCTCATCACCTAGAAACCTTCACTGTTAGGGCTCTCTGGGGACTGAATTTAGGGAACTCTGACTTAACATTTTACTTTACAAATGCAATGTATAGTAATTAAATATATATATTTTTAAATAGTTCCCCCACTTTACAACAATGGAGGCATCCACAGGACAGGAGACGTATTACTTATCCCCCAGCAAAGCTACAGCAACGGTGCCAAGAATTATCTCCCTCAGCCCTTACTGCAAACTCATAGGAAAAGTTATAAGACTACATGTTATTGCTGTAAAATATAAAATTAGACGTTTAGCAGGTGGTTAGCAGCTCATTGTCAAGCCTGATCATTTTAATGCCTGACCAGCCAAACTCAGTTGCCACCTGCAATAAAGCTTATATTTTTATTTTTACAAACCTGTCAGTCCACAGCTGTTCCTTCAGGAACTTTAAATGCTGCAAGCTGGGAGACAGCCTACACTTATTGTATATTACATTATTAGTATCATAGCAAAGTTCATTACTACAGAGTAACTTGGTTTAACAAACAAGCCATGTACCATTGTAATAGTGCTCACAGTACTAATTTGTCTTAATATGTCTTACCTGTCTGTGGAATATGGAGATTTATCTTTATAGTGTTCTATCTTTTCTGTATCAATTGGCCAGAAAACTCCTTTCTTTTTGCTGTGTCTCCCACTCTCAGTCAGCTTGCAGATAAGAATCAAAGCACTGACTGCAAATCAAAAGCCCCAATGTCATGTGCACAGGTAGTAATCAATCAATATGAGAATCACACATGTGTGAGTCTGCAAACAGGTTATAGCTAAATGAAGTTCCTACCTTGTAGTTTACAGTGAGTAATACAGACGTGTGGTATCAGTGCCATCAGGTGAACACAGAAACAGAAGGCTAGGGGTATTAAGCAAGTCTGTTGAATGCAGTAAGGTTTGCTAGCATTAGAGAAACATGGTGTGGTCTACTGGCATTACAGAAACATAGGGGTGTGGTCTACTGGCATTACAGAAACATAGGGGTGTGGTCTACTGGCATTGGAGAACCATAGAGGTGTGGTCTACTAGTGTGATACACAGAAAACCACAGAGCACTAGGACCCTGTGGGACACAACTTTGTCCCAGCATGATACAGGAGAGGCACTAGGACCAAGGGAAAGCCAAGGTTGCAAGATTTTGGGACAGAGAGTGGTGAGAGGAGTATCCTCAAGAGTGAATGACTTCTGAGAAGACATTTTGTGAAAAGAGACAGGTTTTTCTGCTATACTGTTGTGAGGAAAAGTGACAGATTGCCCGGTGCAGAGGGCTGATGTGTATTGCCTGGCAGAAACCTGTATTTGCAAAGCCTTGAAGACAAGGGCTGATACCAGTAAGTCAAATTGGAGCTGACAACTATCTACACAACAGGAAACAGGTCTGTGTAATCCAACTGATTGTGTATTCTCACTCACTACACAGTATATCCTACATGTTAAGAGCTGTGAGCTAGGTTTAAAAAGACATTTGCTTAACAAGAGGAGTGCCTCACCCAACCTTCCAGTACAGACCTGAGATAGTAAATGCTGTTTTTGATCGCTGTACTGAAGTTACAAGACTGCCATTATAATTGTGTGCCTCCATTATAATGACAGTGCCTTTTGTCCGGTTCTAACGTGCACATTTACAAAAGTCTGGCCAGTGAAAACATCTATGCTAATTTGCTTTGCTGAGGATAGACTTCATTAAAGGGGATTCATAGACTGTGGTATCATTTGTTTGGGGTATATTATTTGAAATGAATGATTTTTTTATGTTATTAGAGACTAGAACTGTATTACTTTATTTTTAGACTGTTGATAAGATGGTTATAAAAAAAAAGCTACTCGGAGTACTGTGAAGCATATTTGTAAGCAAATTGTTTAAGTTATGGATGTATTAACATATAGGAATATTATTATTGCTTTTGTTATTTTGAATTAAAGCCGGATAGTGTTGCCCATAGTAACGCCCAAGTTAAATGCACTATAAGGTACCATGACTGACACCTCTATTAGCGCAGGCTTGTGAATACTGTATTTAGATTTTACTTATTGCTACTCATTCTTTGTTAAGAAATTTTTTAGTAACGTATTGTTCCTGTATAACAAACTTGACGTCACCTCACACATTTGGTGTCCTAATTGTGTTGGGGACTTGGGGGTTCTCTGTCCCACTTACGTGCTGTGGCCAAGAGAAGAGCATCCAGAGACCAAGCACAATCCGCACTACACTCTAACAACACCTACCTATAGGAGTATTACACTAGCATTACAGAAACACAGTGGTGTGGTCTACCGGCATTACAGAAACACAGGGGTGTGGTCTACTGGCATTACAGAAACACGGGTGTGGTCTACTAGCATTACAGAAACACAGGGGTGTGGTCCACTGGCATTACAGAGACACAGGGGTGTGGTCTACTGGCATTACAGAGACACAGGGGTGTGGTCTACTGGCATTACAGAAACACAGGGGTGTGGTCTACTGGCATTACAGAAACACAGGGGTGTGGTCTACTGGCATTACAGAAACACAGGGGTGTGGTCTACTGGCATTACAAAAACACAGGGGTGTAATCTACTGGCATTACAGAAACACAGGGGTGTGGTCCACTGGCATTATGGAACAGGGTGTGGTCTACTAGCATTACGGAAAAATAGGGGTGTGATCTACTGGCATTACAAAAACAGGTGTGGTCTACTGGCATTACAGAAGCATAGAGGTGTGGTCTACTGGCATTACAGAAGCATAGAGGTGTGGTCTACTGGCATTACAGAAACATAGAGATGTGGTCTACTGGCATTACAGAAGCATAGAGGTATGGTCTACTGGCATTACAGAAGCATAGAGGTGTGGTCTACTGGCATTACAGAAACATAGAGATGTGGTCTACTGGCATTACAGAAGCATAGAGATGTGGTCTACTGGCATTACAGAAGCATAGAGGTGTGGTCTACTGGCATTACAGAAGCATAGAGGTGTGGTCTACTGGCATTAGAGAAGCATAGAGGTGTGGTCTACTGGCATTACAGAAGCATAGAGGTGTGTTCTACTGGCATTACAGAAGCATAGAGGTGTGGTCTACTGGCATTACAGAAGCATAGAGGTGTGGTCTACTGGCATTACAGAAACACACTTGTGATCTCTATATAAAATAGAAAAAGCAGCTTTAGGAATTCTCTCACCATTCCCCCACCCCCATAGTTTCCTAAGCCCCTCAGAGATGCTTAGTACATCTGTAATAATAGTAATATCTCCACTTGTACAGCACTTTGAAATATGCACTAAATAAATCCGTAAAAGTACTAACTTTGTGCAGGGAGAGGTTGCCATGTTTATATAATAAAAATGCATTTTGCATCTTTCTACCAAGCACTAATTTACAAAGAAACATTCAACACATGTAAACATTTTAAAAAAAATGAACTTCCATTTCAAATTGCACTCGCCAAATATTACATTTGCTAATATTTTACATGTAAAGTGGGTTTCAGCAAAGCCGAGGCTTTCAGCAAAAAAAATAATATTTTTTTGATTACAGTAAAATGAGTAAATGTTAAGCTGAAAGAAGGTCATCGTATAGTTTAGATCGAATAGCAAAAGGATGTTTGAATTACATTTAACATTCATTAGCTGTAAAGTTCACGTTCCGAAGTGCTTATGCGCCAGGTAAATGTGTTTTCAGATTGAATGAACGGGACCATCTGTGACCTATATTATTGTGAAATGTGGAGCGAGAAGCGATGCCATTGTTCCTCAGACATAGAGTCCGGAAATGTGGCCACAATATTCCTCAGTCAAGCCAGACTTGTTTAATAGACTGGGCTGCAGAGGGATATATAGGATTATGTTATCCCACAGAAGGGCACTCTGAGCCACCTGGCACTGAACGTCTGCATACAGGACTATACATGCAGAAAGTTATGTTTTGCTCATAGCCACCAGAGGTAGACTGGAGCATATATGAACATGCAATAGTATGGACAAGGGGTGTGGCCAGTCTCCGAGGGGTGTGGTCACCTGCAAGAGAGGCATGTCCAGGTACTATTAGGGGTGTGGTCAGCTCTCGGAGGAGATGGGCAAAGAGAGAGATGGGAAGACAGAGGTGCACATACATCCTATGATATTATAATATAAAGACGTGGCTTCTCGTGCTTTGATAAATCTGCCTCTTAATACATGCAATTTTTTTTTTCAATGCGTGTTTTCAGCTTAACGAATAGGATCCATAATGTATGAAACGGTTACTGTTCAGTTGCTCAACAAAAATGATTAAACTCAGAGCAATGTGTTTACCTGCCATCCTCAGGGGCAGTTATGCAGCGTTGGATGCGGTTGGGCCTCTGTTCATCCACGTCGGCTCTGTTCGGCCGCCACCAGGACCCCATCGACTTCAGCAGAAGAGAAGGAAGGTAAGGAGTGATGAGGGCAAAATAAGAAGGAGATGTGGGAGGTGGGTTGTGAGGGCAAATGGTTTAAGACTTGGGGTAGATATAATACGAAGGGGTAAAGGGCGACAGACGGACACACAAAAGGGCAGAAAGAAAAGACAGACACCCACAATGCAAAGACACAAAAACACAAAGAAAGGGGCAAAGAGAGAGATGCGGAGACAGAGGTGCACACACAAACTGAGAGATAGAGATACAAAGAGGGGACAGAATGGGACAGACATACACAAAGAGGAAATAGAAGGAGAGAGGCTGGCACAGACAGAGGACATACAGAGAGCCTAGTGCAGATAAGTGAAGGACAGAGAGGCTGGCACAGACTGGGGAATGGCAGAGAGGCTGGCACCGAAAGGGAAAGGACTGAGAGGCTGGCACAGACAGAGGACATACAGAGAGCCTAGTGCACATAGGTGAAGGACAGAGAGGCTGGCACAGACTGGGGAATGGCAGAGAGGCTGGCACAGACAGGACATACAGAGAGCCTAGTGCAGATAAGTGAAGGGCAGAGAGGCTGGCACAGACAGTGAAAGGGCAGAGAGGCTGGTGCAGACAGTGAAAGGGCAGAGAGGCTGGCACAGACAGAGGAAATACAGAGAGCCTAGTGCAGATAAGTGAAGGGCAGAGAGGCTGGCACAGACAGTGAAAGGGCAGAGAGGCTGGCGCAGACAGTGAAAGGGCAGAGAGGCTGGCGCAGATAAGTGAAGGGCAGAGAGGCTGGCACAGATAAGTGAAGGGCAGAGAGGCTGGCACAGACAGGACATACAGAGAGCCTAGTGCAGATAAGTGAAGGGCAGAGAGGCTGGCACAAACAGTGAAAGGGCAGAGAGGCTGGCACAGACAGTGAAAGGGCAGAGAGGCTGGCGCAGACAGTGAAAGGGCAGAGAGGCTGGCGCAGATAAGTGAAGGGCAGAGAGGCTGGCACAGACAGTGAAAGGGCTGAGAGGCTGGCACAGACAGTGAAAGGGCAGAGAGGCTGGCGCAGATAAGTGAAGGGCAGAGAGGCTGGCACAGACAGTGAAAGGGCTGAGAGGCTGGCACAGACAGAGGAAATACAGAGAGCCTAGCACAGATAGGTGAAGAACAGAGAGGCTCAGGTGCCGCGGGCCTGTGGTGGAGGAGTTCAGGGAGAGAACGTTGTGGCACTGGCTGACCCCTGTCTTCTCCTGATGAAGGGCTCTGGGAAAACGGAGTTGGCTCTTGCGTAGAACTTAGTAAAGCTGTATCAGTGGCTACGCAGCTTATCTTTATTTTAAACACAAAAAAATGGACTCATCATTGGGTATGGGGCGGGGGCCTCAACCAGTGGGTTTTCCCCAATACCCCAGTGGTCCAGTGCACAACTGAGGACTCTAGCCTGGTGAAGAGGTAACTTAACGTTTACTGCCCAGGGCCAGAATCGCTGTTGCTCAGCGGTCTCACAGATATTCTTTCAATAAATGACAGGATAAAAATCCTATTTATCGCTGGTATCGGGGACATTTTGCCCTTCTATGTTCTTATAATTCACTGTTGAATACTGAAACGCTCAACAAAAGAATTTAACAACAATAACGATGTAACAGTATAATAGACCTTACTTTAAAGCCAACACGATGTAGAGAATTGTAATGACTGTTGATATATGCAAGAAAAGAGATACCAGATGTACAGATAATCCCCTGGATGGCTATTAATTGAATAATATGCTAATATTCATAGGGAAAAAGCGTTGGTTGCAAACAATAAGAATGAAAACTGTACTCTATAATACCACTCACTTCCATTTCTTAGAAATCAATAACTCGCATGCATAGAACAAAGTGTAAAATAGACGTGGGCGTTGATTTTTCCGTCAGTGACGGAATCTTTTCGAGCATTGCAGAATCACTTAAATGTGCACCGTTCCATTCCTTCCTACCAGCCATGCTGGTTAACTCTTTCATCCCCTTTATTTCTTTCTTTACAATAATACATCAAAATCATTTTTATCAAAATTACATTTCTAAAACATTCACCTACGACCCAGGGGTGTGACTATAATAAGGTTTAATGAGGCAGCTGTCTAAGGCAAAAGGCATAGGGGGAAGAAAAAGTGGTTTCTGCTTTATTGAGTAATGATCGCATCGCCACCTATGGGCTTGTGATTGAATAACAAGGTGCACAAATGTATCCTATAAACCATAGCAGCCAGTCGGGCTATAGTTGTCCTTAGCAAACGATTGGTTGCTGCAGTTTATAGTACATTTGTGTAACACCTTTATTGTCATGTATAGCAGTAGTCTCAGGCCCCTATTTATCAGTAGAATCCCAAATTGTGACAATATGGTTGCTTTTTAGTGGCGATTAAAAAAAACAAACAGTTATTGACGCAATTTAATAAATAAAATGTCTGAAAGGGTTAATTTACAGCTTCGCCGCAGCAGTTTTTGCAGATGAGGCATGAATGAGCTGGCTTCGCGCTTTTAATTCCACTTCGGCAAAGGGAAAAGTTTAAAAATGCCTACATTTAATTAAAACCTTTTATACATTAAATAAATGTTTTCTTCAAAGAATATATATATTTTTTTAAATTACTTTAATCTGTTATTAGCTTCCAGTGATGTATTGCAGTGGTGCAAATGCAGCCACGATACTTAGGCTTTGCCAAATAGGCTTTACCACATAAAGGTGGCTATGTTGGTGCTCCTTTGATATATAGGGTAAAATTAAAAAGCTGCCCTTGGATAAAATCTGCCCCATAGTAGCAGCATAGATGCCTGGGTTCCAATCCAGAGTGAAACAGATTACATAGAGATGAACAGGAATATCCCTAGGTTGACTTTTCAAGGTGTGACTCCTGATTAACTTCACCAATGAATTAGCAAAACCCAATTAATATAGGCATGAGCTATTTGGGGGGTACATCAGCGCCCACAATAAATGTAATGTGTTTCTTTCTTATTTTGCCTGGTGCCTTGGCAAGCAAGTGGGGAGTGGCCAATATCACTGTGCAATTCCCTTATTGGTTCCTGCCTCCACTGGGAACCGCCCCCCTTGGTAGGAGGAGTGTGTGTCTACACCACTGAACACGGCCCCTGGAGCTTGCAGGGGCCCTGCCCAGCAGGAGCTGCAAAACCAGACAGCAGTGAGTGAATAAAAGAAAGTTTATTTCTTCATAGGGGGGCATGATTTTAAAACATAAAAGATACGCAGTACATAATAGTAAATCATAGATTAATGCAAGTAGTAAAACATTGACAAAATATATGCAAATGACAGATGGTGGGGTATCATGAGAGTTTGGAGAGGGGAAGTTGTGTTAAACTAAGCACCTCCCAAAAATTTGAAAAGATGACTACTGTGGCCCAGTTATCTGCAGTAGTAAATTACCGCAAACTCAGTAGTAGAGTGTAAAGAGTAACGTATGAGGGTCTGGCTTCCGTGGACGAGTTATGTCCTTTAGTTATGTACTTGCCTGTTATGAACTTGCCCTTAGAATTGCCCTTATCAAAGATGGACGGGACTGTCTCATGAAGATTCCATCTTGGATCCCATTTCCTGTTTGGGCCTAGAAAAGGCACTTCCTGTTTTGAAGCCTTTGCTTGAGTATTGTGTTTGTATCTGAACTAGATGCTTCCACAGAACCTTGCTCCCTTTGGGATTTGGAATACAATTGCTTGATATTTCTACCAGACCTTTATCTGTCTTGAGACTGTGGATTTCACTTGTTGGATACTTGAGATTTAAAGATATCAAAATAAATCCTGTTTACTACAGAACTACCTGGCTATTGGGTTCCGTTTGTGATACCAGAAGTGTGACACCTTTGTATAGTGGAGCATGATCATCTCTACACACATAGCAAGTGCATCAACGGTGGTAATCGCTTTCACGATTACCACTA
This sequence comes from Mixophyes fleayi, assembly GCF_038048845.1. Classification (NCBI taxonomy): domain Eukaryota; kingdom Metazoa; phylum Chordata; class Amphibia; order Anura; family Limnodynastidae; genus Mixophyes; species Mixophyes fleayi. The sequence goes on from NC_134411.1 coordinate 92,817,295, forward strand.
ATCCGACATCGACATGCCTTACAAAGAAAATCCGAATTTCTGAAAAACCGATTGGAAAATAAACAAAACTACCTTGAACCTGACGCTGGAGCTCTCCGATTGGATCACCATGCTGACAGCAAGTTATTCCGTCAAGCTGCAGTGCCGAACACTTGTCCAATCGGAATCACTTGCTGTCAGAATGGTGATCCAATCGGAGATCTCCAGCGTCGGCTTCAAGGTAGTTTGTTTACTTTCCAATCGGTTTTTCAGAAATTCGGATTTTATTTGTAAGGCTTGTCGATGTCGGATTTTTCCTCATCGGTCAAGCATACCCAACCCTGCATCAATATGTGTGAACCCGAACCAGACTGCATCTGATTGGTTGCTATAGGCAACAACTCCACTTCCCCCTTTTAGAACCTTCAGTAAATATACCCCACAGGGTTAGGTGCAAATTGTATCCATTCAGAATAAACCGAAGTAGCTTTGCATTTAGTTGTTTTACAAAAATACATAGTGGGAACAATTTGTGTAACTGAAAAATAAAATTAGCAGCAGCCACATGTCTCCATAAAAATTAACGACCACCCCACTTTTATATTTCGTATAAAATGTAAAGAAACTAGAAATAATGTTCTAAATTAATGAACAAAACATCATTAAATGCTTTACATCTGTTTCAGTAACAAAAAAAAGAAAACATTAGAGGGATCTGGGGAAAGAACATATGCTTTCATAAAAAAAACACAAAAAATAAACCACTAATTTCAATAGATGTTAACGCTGCAGTTTTGCTTCATTACAATTTTTCAGTCATTTTAATAATGTTCCCCTGTGTTCATTACACGTTGATTCAACACACCCGGGACCGTCTTCTGTAGATTTAGATTTGTGGGATTGAGACTGAATTTCCAGCAAACTAGTCTAGGACAAGACAAAGAGCCACATCAGCACTGAGATCCCAAGGCATTTTTTGGACACAAGGCTTCTCCATGTACCAGATTTTACCCAGGGAAACCGAACCAGAACAACTGATAGAGTAGACGTCACCGTGGCAGAGCACCTGTAGAATTCTGTGCCAGGACTGAGGACTAGAGTTTTGGACAGGGGAGTACTTAGGAGCATGGTAAGAAGATCAGACAAAAACAGGGCTACCAGATTACCTTCATCTCTGCCTTGCTCTGGCCCTCACTTCTGTCCTCTCTTTACTTAAATTGGGACAGCTTATTAGCATTTCTTTCAGCAAGAGGATTTCAGAATGTCCATTGACTGTATAAATCCTGGTCTAATATTCATATTTTGGTTTGCGGTGTCAACTTTTTCAAGACAGTAGAGAAACCAGCAGGAATATTGCTTCTTTATGAACAGTCTCCTGAGATGACAACTTAATGTCGCTGGTATGTCCTCATTTTCCAATAAATAAATAAACCATGATATAGTGTATGTGTGATAGGGCTCCGCTTCTGAGTGAACATGTTGAATGTACCATATGGAAGTCATGACCAGAGGCAGATATAACCAAGGGATGCGACAGATATAGGGTATGGAGTTGAGGGAGATCCGGTGATGCCGGTCTAGTCCCATATATGGGTCCAGTGCATGCGCAGTGAAGCCCTTTTTGGCTTTTGATTACGGAACAGTGACTGAATTTTTACGTGTAAACTCCTTCACTTTGTACCTGAAAGTGTGTGTCGCTCAGATCCCGGTGTTAGGATAGGAGTGAGGAAGTGAAGCCTCTAAGCCCCTATGGTTGAGCCAGAATGTAGAGCAGACATGTACTTTGATGTCCACTGGCAATACCATCTATTCTCATCCAGTGCATAATTCATAATTAAGGTGCGCAGTTGGTTTTTGGATACAAATGTATTCAAGAAGATATTAGCAATGCATTTAACAAAAGTTGCAAAAGAACATACAAAAAGGCAATAAATTAAATTCATCCAAACTTGAAGATAAGACCTGTATTCTTGACCAAAGCCAGAGTAAGAAACAAGTGGCCACACTGATTTATTTTCTTATACAACGCTTACTTTATTAAAGGACTCAAGTGATAAATTACCAGGATAACTAAACATACCCTGTAGCAAGATCAGATTCTTGTAAACAGGGCCAGGTGTGGAAGTATTGGGGTCCAGGGGAGAGTAACGAAGCATCCACTGCGTGGTATAAGCAATACAATACATTTTTAAATTCAGTTAACGCAACATGAAATTTTGTCGGATGCAGGACTTATCCCAGCCAAAGTGGCATTTTTAAAGCTGGAGGCCAAAAGCATGTCTGTCCTTCCCTAAAACCAAATGTGCTCCTGACATTAAAGGAGCAATCCCATGAAAAAAATTACAGACTATAAGAAGAATTTTGGTATTTACCATTTTCTCTTGTTTTGTTTTCTTTAGGCTGCTATTAATGATTTATGACTCTGGACTACCATGGCAACCACAGTCACATGACACATGATGTAGTGAGCAGAGAGGCTTTGGAACACCACTTAGAACTCTATCTGCACTGTGGCATCCTGCTTCTCCTCATTCTGCCACCACATGACAAGCTGAGAGCTGTGATCCTGTGTCTGTATAGCAGATTAGCTGTGTCTGACAGCCATTTTTTGTATGTCAAGCAGAGAGATTTTGAAAAGCAGATAATGATTTATAGTCTAGGTTAAAAAAAAATGATGCTTAAATGGTACTTGCTATTTAAATAATAAAAAAGAGTCTTCTGAGTGGGATTGCTGCTTTAAAGCAATCACAGCTTTCCAACACTCTCTGATCTTACATTGCCTCAAATATGTAATACGAATGCTGCAGTGGTTTTTATTCAGACTTCAGAATTGTTTTACTTATGGACAATATGTTATTCTATTGTTTAATGGTGTGTGACAACTATCCCATCTGCGCCAAGTATTTTCTTCATTTCTTCTCAGGTGTAAACACTGAGAGTTTTTTAATGAGCAGCTATGAAGCATGTAACATTTCACACTGCCATCTCTGGTCATTTGTCACTTCTGTGTCTTTTCTGAATAATAAAGTGGGAACAAATAGTCTTAACTGTCCTAAGTTCAGGCTTGGTTAACCTGTGGTACTCCAGGTGTTATGAAACTACAAGCCCCAGCATGCTTTGCCAATATATAACAGCTTATTGCTGGAAGGATTTGCTGGGACTTGTAGTTTCACAACACTTGGAGTGCCACAGGTTAGTCAAGCCTGCACTACTGTAACAAAGCTGACCAAGCCATTTTTTCCTGTGATAATTTGTGGTCTGGCACGATGGCTTCTGGTTATCTTGGTTTTGTGCATATTGTAAGATGTCAAAACATTTGTGAGACATACAAACATACCTCCTAGCAGTCCTGATTTTTCTCATGGCAGTCCCAATGCCTGGTGGGGAAAGGGTAACTGGTCTGTCAGAAAGGGCTGTGGCATGACTTGGTTTGGTTGGCTCAGGGCCCAGGTTGCAGTGGTCAGAGACATGACATAATTCCTACTGCTTTTCCAATCACAAAATCGAAATGTTCCTTTATTTGTACGTGGTTCTGTTTTCCAATCTAGCAATGGTACGGTGGCTTAGTGGTTAGCACTTCTGCCTCACAGCACTGGGGTCATGAGTTCGATTCCTGATCATGGCCTTATCTGTGTGGAGTTTGTATGTTCTCCCTGTGTGTGCATGGCAGTCACGGGCTGGCAGGTTTCAGCCCGGGCGGCGCACAGGCGGCCGCATCACATGACAGGTGATGCGGCCACGTCATCAATGACGCAGCCGCATCGCGTGCCATGTGATACGGCCGCATGTACGCTGACGCGGCCACATCACGTGTCATGTGATGTGGCCGCCGGTAATAGCGAGGTAATATTGCATCCGGGGGGGGAGGGGGGCTGGGCGGCCGCCCCTAACAGTTATTAGACTGAGCGGCCCGGGGGACCCATGCCCTCCGTCTCAGCCCGCCCCTGGTGCATGGGTTTCCTCCCATACTCCAAAAACATACTACTAGGTTTATTTGCCGCTATTAAATTGACCTTAGTCTCTTTTGGTCTGTGTGTGTGTATGTTAGGGGATTTAGACTGTAAGCTCCAATAGGGCAGGGACGGATGTGAGTGAGTTCTCTGTACAGCGCTGCGGAATTAGTGGCGCTGTTTATATAGATCTTCATATCTCTTCTTTCTCTCTCATTTGTAGATCTCTCTTCTGAGAGATCAGTATCTCTTGAAGGCCATGAACAACCAGCAAAAGTCTCCCATTCTGTTACACAATGGTGTAATAGACAGCGACCTATTTAGTACATAGAGCAAAGCAAAACTTTTTTTGCTGGCATCATCATCGACAGAAGCACCACCTCCTCTTAATGAACCCTTAATGGTAATCTCATCTATTCTTCAGATGCAGCAATATTGAGTCAGGGTTAGGAGCAGCTACTCTGACTGTTGCTGAGAAACTTTATTCTCCTTAAAACTTTTCTTTTTGACGTTTCCCAATGGGTTTTAGGATGGCACAGTCGTTGCAGTTGAGGACCTGCTGTGTCTAACTGTGTATCTGCTTTATCTTTAATAAACAGCTGACCACAGAGGTGAAACTTTGCTTTGGAAACTTTATTTCTATCAATATCAAAACATTAATATACTAAGATTTTGAATTTGTAATGAAACAAAATCTGAGAGATCTGCATGATGGCATTGGAGGGACTTCCTGGAGCAATCTTGGTGGTGGTGGGTTTTGTGGTACTGGCTGCAGTGAGATTCAAGTAATGAGAACAGTTTAAGTGCTTTGAATGTGACCCAGTCCGATCGCATCATAGCGTAGGCGGGGCTATGGTGACATAAAACATGTCATCAAGGCCCGCCCTCTTTACAAGAAGCAGAGGCGGGATCAGGGATGTGGTCTACTCTGCTGGGGATCCAGGAGACTTCCTGAAATTCAGGAATATCCTGGACATTCCACAACAGTAGGCAAGCATGCCTAATGCAAGCCTCTATCTTTATAGTATATTTGAAATCAATATATTGGAAATAATGTAATTGCATTATTATAATATCTAATTGTTGCTGGTGTGCTGTAAGTATTATTGTTATTATTACCATTTATTTATATAGGTAATATATAAGTAAGCATGTTCGTTTTGAATGTATTTTTTGTCATACTTCTCAATATGTTTTGATCTCTTTGCTGATTTTACTTGATCTATTCACCTGCAAACAATTCATATATAATATATATAGTGGCAAGAGCACACTTCTGGTGAAACACACGCAAACAACTTCTTGCTTTTTACTCTGCTTTAATGTCAGGATGGCAAAGTACTTGCCAACATAAAGATTTCATAGATTTTCAGGTGACTCTAATACTAACCTAACCAGCTCTCTAGACACCGGGCAACTTATTTGGCATCAGTCACACTAAACAGTGAAAACAGACAGGTTTTTATACTTGACACTTAAAAAGAAAGAAAAAGAACTACGCTGTGTAGGTTTACAAATTAAATTTGTTTTAGATTTGTTTATGAATTAAAATTTTAAATGGGATTAATCCATCCTGTGTCCATCCTAGTACAGAAAAGAGCGTCTCTAGATTAAAAACAGTAATTTATTTTATATACAACATAAATTATAGACTAAGACACATAAAACAGTGTGCAAACATACAAAAAAGAAAATAGGCTTCAGGCAAGGTTCTAAGGTTTTTATACTTGACACTCCTCCCACAGCCATGGCTTGATGGGTATGTGACACTCCCACCTTCCCTTTAAAAGGGAGTTCTCACCAGCTGCTCTGGTGTTTGCTCTTACTGCAGACACACCCTGTCAGCCTCCTGTCTCTGTGGGAAAAATATGCTTTCAAACCATGTAAGTTAAATCAGACTCTATACTACTATTGTGTCACACATATGTCTTCCACCTGTTTATCTTTAAACTAGGTGCACTGCTTCAAAAATGTGTAACTCTGTTTTCAGCCTTTCTCTGCAGGTTGCCAGCTAAATATCGCCCTTTGTTTCTCTCTCTCTATATATATATATATATATATATATAGTTATAGTGAGAGAGAGAGAGAGATGTTAGGGAACGGCACCATTTAAACAACTTCCAGAAAAAGGTCAATGCCATTTTACCAGAGCTTATAAGTGTATATTCTTAAATACTTAGACGGTTTTCCTGAGATTAATCTGCAGATTACCCGCTGATGGATCTGGAAGCAGAGGGGTGACTACAAGCAACCATCTAAACACACAAATAATACATCACATGCTAAGCACATCATGCAGTTCAGCAGAAAGGTTAATATTAAATATTTTCCGTGCCATGCACCTAAGAATAAAATCAAAGTATTAATCAAATGAAAACCTGGCCCTTTGCTTCTGCCTTACTTACTGCAGTCATTTCACTGCGGTATCACATTCGCCACAAAAGGTCTTGGCATTTAAGAAACCGATAAAGTTTAATTTGTCTGTTTGATAAACAATCCAGGTTCCTCCGAGGGATAAAAAGGAGACAAGCGATTTAAAGGGAAACTATTAAGGTAAAATGTTTTATTTTGTGCATTTCAGTTGTATGCAGTTAAATGTTACAGCAAATTTAAATCTCAGGGGTTTATTTTAAGGTACATTTTGTTCCAAAAATGTAAATGTAAGTTCCCTCTCTTCCTCATGAAAGAGAAGACCACATTGTCAGATTGTGCCTGTTCCTCAAATCAAAGCGTACCCTGCCACCTACACACAGTACAGGCTGCCGTTTTGTGAGCTGAACCGTTATTCAGTCTAATTGTCATGTACAAAAGTGCAAATGCTGTTTTGTACTGTTTGGGGTGCAAACAATCTAATTTGGAGGAATTGGGTGTTTTAAGCTGAGTGCAACTAGTTTTGCACTTCACTTGAAAAATTAGATTTTATTTTGCAGCCTATACTTTAATGGGACAGGTCTTTCACCTAACAGTTGCACTTTTCTTCGAAAGAATATCTAGGATTTTTCGCTACTTTTTAATAGTTTTAGATTTCTCAACTTTTGGGGTTTTTTTGACAAGTGAAATCTGAGTTTTAAGTTCCAATGCACAAGAGCTGGCCAGTCAGTTCATGTATGTGCGTATCTGTGAAGATACCGCGTTTATCTGTCCCAATGCTACCCACTTCCCGCTGGTTGGCCACCCACGGGTGCCTTCCTATGCCAGGGAAGTGTAAGTTATAAAAATACAACAGCATATTTATTGTCATACAAACAACACTAGAATATTATGTACACACAGTAAATAAATGCCAGACAGGTTTACCACATCATCTCTTCCTTACCCCACTAGTTTAAGGAGTTATAGTCACCTGGCTGTCCAGACTTCACGCCCCTTAGATCTCTCTTAGCTGCATATATAGACTATAGTAGAGAACGACAACTCAACACCAGTCTTGCACTATTCATCAATGAAATCCCAGAATGAACACCCTTCCCCCCTGGAGTCGCTCGTTATATCTCAGGTCTAATTTCCACAGTCTTTCTCCTCCCTAGGCAAACCCCTGGGTCTATGGTCTATTCTTCTTAACCATTGGTCAGTGCAGGACTAGGGGGGGGGGGGGTTGGAGAGAGCAGTGAAGATGAGCTGTACTTCCACAGAAGCCCCCTGCTGGGATGCAGACAGAATGTCTGGACTAGTCCTAAGGAGAACAATTGATACTAATTGGCTTCCTCTACTTCCAAGGATAAGGTAGCAGTGAGCCCCTCCTAAAATTAACCCCTTACACTACTTTGTGATGTCACAGGGTCCCCAGCTGTTCCATGCTTCCTGTAGAGGAAGGAGGGGTAGAATGAATGTAGCTCCAGCTCTCTCACCTGTATGCTGAACACCACCTGATCTTTACCCATAACCCTCCTGGCTTCGGTTTAAGGGCAATGAATAACATTACTGCAAGTCATCCATATATAATACACAATATACATATTTATACTTAATTACAATGTCCCCTTCAGTGGCGGATCCAGGGGGGGGCGATCGGGGCGATCGCCCCCCCCTAGCAGGGGCTTGCTGCCGACAGCTGCACACTGTGCAGGTCCGTTCAGCAGTGACAGTGTGCTGCCCGGCTGCTCTGATTGTGTTTTAAACACAATCAGAGCAGCGGGACAGCACACTTTCACTGCTGAACGGACCTGCACATACTGTGCAGCCGCCGGCAGCCTTAGAACACAGAAAGGGGGCGGGGCCTAAATCCCCCCCCCCCCTAAAATCGCCCGGGGTAGGACAAATGTCTGGGTCCGCCCCTGGTCCCCTTAGCCACATATAATTAGACAATGCAGTTGTAGTCTGGGGAGCTGGGTAACAAAAGCAAGAGCTATAAAAAGTACTTGCTATAATCCACATTATGTCAGAAACAAGAAACAGAATGGTTAGCGCTATCACACTCGTTTCGTCACAGTATCCCTACAGACTGCCTGGCAGAGCGGTAAGTTAACTCTCCTGGCAATATTTTCTTGGTGAACTACTGCTATACATATTACGTGTGACAGTAGTTTTGCTTGGTATAAGAGCTGACACTGTTGCATTGTCATCTCTCTCTCTCCTCTCTCTCTCTCCCCTCTCTCTCCTCTCTCTCTCCCCTCTCTCCTCTCTCTCTCTCCTCTCTCTCTCCCCTCTCTCTCTCTCCCCTCTCTCTCTCCTCTCTCCCCCCTCTCTCTCTCCTCTCTCTCTCCCCCCTCTCTCTCTCTCGTAAAACCAGTTTTCTGGAACGTCTCTCAGCTCTAACTCCACCTTACTCCACCCTTAGCTGCATCTGGGGTTCTCCAACCTCCTAAGTGCCTGTTACAGTGAGTACTCAAACTCACACAACTTGACTCGGGTGCAATTCGGGTCCCCGGCCTCCTGCCCAGACAGTACACTCAGTCTTAATACTCCCGGCTCTCCACAGCATCATCGATCTCCCTCTGCATTCCCAATTCTTCCTCTTAGAACTCAAACCAACTCTGATACCAGCAGCATTTACTCGACGTGCAAACACCACAGACCCATCTCGGACCCATAAGACGGCTGGGTTCACTGCTATCGCTCAGTCAGGTGAGAATACAAGAGGTATAGCTTAGACTTGAACAAAGCAGTTTTTCTCCTTCCAGTCTCAAACACTCTCAGGACTCTTAGTTCCACATTTTAAACACTAGGGTCCAGCTAACTCTCGAATAGACCTCGAAATATTTGAGACTATTTGAGAGTTAGTCTCTAGAATAGAAGTCTCTTGAGAGTTAATCTGCTAATTAAACTTTGCTTTGTGTTTCAATGTGTAGCATCTCTTGATCATGATTGCATGTCATGCCCCTTGTGATATATAAGGAATGTGCTTATACATCACGAGGGGCATGACACACAATCATGATCAGGAGATGCTATACATTGAAAACACAAAGCAAAGTACAATTAGCAGATTATATATGGCAGCTGATCAGTTTCCTACACTGTGTACAGGGATAAATCATTCAAGGGGTCTATTTAATAATTAACAGGGTTTTGCCCCATTAATTATTATCTGTCATTGCAACGATGACAGATGACTTTTCACATGAATTTATTAAAAGATCACCTGGGACAGCGCGTACGATAGGAGTTTGTTCCAGCGATGTCTTTGCTTCCCTTAAAATTCCGGTAGTCTGCCTCTCCCCTCCGGTTACAAACGCAGAGTGGACTTGCGCCAATAATAGGAGGGGAGAGCAGGAAGGCTGCAATAAGGGATCCAAAGATCCCTCTACCACAATGCTCTCCCCATACGGCAGAATGGCTAATGCCATCAGATGGCATTAGCCAGTGGGTTCTAGCTCCGAAAAGCTAGCCCAGACCACAGTCCCATTTATAAATGATAGGGACTGCGGTCTAATGCAAAACTTAATAAACAGGCCCCTAAAGACGTTATATTGCTGTGGTTATCGTTTGTAAGGAATACACTGAACGCTCGTTTGGCCAGCTCCGCTCATTATAAGGACAAGTTTGTTCCTGTACGCACTTAACACCTTAATCTGCACTCGTACCTGTAACAATAAATGAATGTATGTGAGTTAGCACTAAACAGGAAGAGACAACATTTCCCTTCTGTATTTTTCCATGTCTCTAAATTATTCCTACTGCATAGACACAGTCGTGGGTTTCTTTTTTAAGCGAAGTCGCTGAACTACAGCCTCAGAGCATGGATATTAATTGGGATGTCTTATGTTATTTTTAAAATGTTGTTTACACTGGAACCTAGTTTAAATAATGTTCTCTGTGAAGGAAACAAATTAGATACAATGTTATAATGAATTAAAGATCTTATAGCTGCAAAAGTTGCAATTTACACAAAACAAATTAAGTTGCAAAAAGTCATTCCCTCTCGGGCTTCAAAAGCTGGCATTTAAAGAACCAGTAAACTGATATAGTTCTATGTGATCCCATAGTGCTAAGTAAGATATCCTGGTCCCTAACATTGGACTGCTTGCAGCTGGTACAATGCCACTGTATGACGCCATCAGAAAAGCCACACAGTGCAGCTGACGCCCTCTACTGGTCAAGAGATGGGAGGATTGTCAGCCAATTCTCATTGTCAGCCATGCATGTACATCTCCTTCAAATAGGTTGGATGGATAACATGCACTGAGAAACACTATAGGGGGTAATTTTATTTGAGTGCAGGTATGGGCATGCTGTGGCAGATAGTTTCCAAGCCCTAACCTGTTTGAGTGTAACCCAGAGTGGTACCCTTAGCAGGTGGTAGGTGACTTGTTACATATTGTGCTTAAAAACATAAAGACAGAGCCCAGTTGTATAGATGGGTGGAATGAAGGCAATCCTAGCGAGTAGGAGTACTGGAGCGTCACGTTTTATGGAGCAGTGCACAAGCAAGATTTCAAGTTGCAGTGTGAGATTGTTATAATGAGTTCAAGGAGCAGAGATGGCGCCAATTTTCATGGGCGTATCTTGACACACATGGTCTTTGCCCCCTCCATAAAAGGAATATATATATATATTTATGCACCAGGTTAGATCGGGTCTCGCCCTATACATATAAAAAGACAAACCAGTGCATTGTATAAAAAAAGTAAATAAATATTAGGCAGCGTCCCCCTTCCCCCATCAAAATTCCCAACCAGTGCTAAAAAAAAAATCAGACTTGTTTCTACTAAAACAGTGGGACCACCTGCGTGGAGTCCTTCTGCTATGGTGAAAACCAGCTCCAGGCTTCTCAGTGCCTAGCTTGGTGTCTACAGTCATGGCCAAAAGTTTTGAGAATGACACAAGTATTGGTTTTCACAAAATTTGCTGCTTCAGTGTTTTTAGACCTTTTTGTCAGATGTTGCCACTCACAATTTTGCCTAAGAACACAGCCATGAATAAAGATTGGTACCAAAACATCCTCCATGAGCAACTTCTCCCAACCATCCAAGAACAGTTTGGTGATGAACAATCCCTTTTCCAGCATGATGGAGTACTTTGCCATAAGGCAAAAGTGACAACTAGGTGGCTTGGGGATCAAACATCGAAATTTTGGGTCCGTGGCCAGGAAAGAAAGTCAATAGACCTTAATCCCATTGAGAACTTGCGGCGGACAAACAAAAAATCACAAATTCTGACAAACTCCAAGCATTGATTAGACAAGAATGTGCGGCCATCAGTCATTATGCGGCCCAGAAGTTGATTGACAGCATGCCAGTGCGAATTGCAGATGTCTTCAAAAAGAAGGGTCAACACTGCAAATATTGACTCTTTGCATACATTTAATGTAATCGTCAATAAAGGCCTTTGACAATTATGAAATGCATGTAATGTTACTTCAGTTATACCATAGCAACATCTGACAAAAAGGTCTAAAAGCACTGAAGAAGCAAACTTTGTGAAAACCAATACTTGTGTCATTCTCAAAACTTTTGGCCATGACTGTATATGGGGAGGACTCCATTAAGGATGGGGAGTTAACATGGTCTAACATGGGCTTTGGCTGTTATCACATGCTATTGTAATACAATGTTATTAATAAATTAAAAAACTGTGTACCCTCCCCTGGTAAAAGTTTTCTTCATATAATGACATCCAGTGTGTATGGCAAAGGAACAGTTTAACTCTGAATAGCTTGAGGGTATAATTGCTTTCTGCAGAACAGGTATGTGATGCTGTCTGATATGGTAGACATGTTGAAATATTTATAAGGAATTAACAAACTGGACAAAGCAAACATTTTTTAGAAGGGAATTACAAGACCAAGAGGAACTTTATCAGAATAGCTGGACCAATTTCTTTATTTCCTCATCAAAATTCACGTTTTTTTCACTCAGCAGCCATAATGTAGCGCAGTTCAAAAGAAAACAGTTTTGGTTTTAGAAAAAAAACCAAATACATTAAAAATATAACTAGGCAATGAATCTTGGTAACAAGCGCAGAACTTAATTTTATGGAAATGAAATCTTTATTAATAATGAGGTTTTTTTTCTCCTTACTACCACATGTAACAGCTAATAAAATCCCAGGTTTTATTGTGCATATTGATTTAGTAGTTATAACCATATAAAGAAACAAGATTCAGCATCGCAGAGACCTAATCTGTACACACTTTATCATTAGAAATGAAGCACGGATTAATTTGGGGGGCGCCCACGATTTTGTATCTACTTTTTGTACATTATGTGTATGTTGATCTATTAACTCATTTATTGGGTCCAAAGCCCCAAATCAAGAAGGTCCTGGAGTCATGGATTTTTTTTTAAAAAAAAATATTGTTATTATAGCATTAAAATGTATAAAAAGGAAAACAGTATATAACGGTACAATGCATGAATATTGAATAATTACTTTAAGAGATAGAATGTCAGATGGAACATAAAATAATTTAGTATTAACATGTTATTAGTCTAGGTTTCAAGAGATCAACAAATAATATATATAGATTCTATTCTACATATGTAATATATATTATATTAAATATGTGTTATATAATCAGACTTTCCCACAGCCTTCAAATCTTTAGATGCTCTTTGAAAACCCATCTCTTTATTATAGAGCTTACCTTATCCCTGATAACACTATTCACACTAATGCTCACAACTGTCCCAATCTACTCTCTGAGTCACATAATAAAAGACATGGAATGTTTTCCAATTATTGAGTCAGACTGTGCACAGCCCGATTTATTATCTATGTGTGACCAGTGGGTCCCAAGAGATCAACAAATATCCGTTTTGTTTAAAGATAAAACAGTAAATTAAATCTATAATAATAACTAAACAAAAAAGCCTATAAAAACAACTATTACTCACACAAACCTATAGTTCAGCAATCCATGGGTTTGGGATTGGTGTTATGTTAGGGAGTGAACAGGGTTAATGGAAGATAATGAGCAACTGTAGAGAAAATATATTAGGTAATAATTGTCTTTAAACAGCTGATAGGAGTACCAAGTGGAGTACTGGAAGCATTTCTGGATAGCAAGCTTTGTGTGTAATGGGAGGGTGTGTATAAATCCCCCCCCCCCCCAGCATTGGGATAGGGTTGGTGTCAAGAGTTCTTTATTGAAGGCCAATCCATTTGAAGCAGAAAAGTTTGTAGGTGATGGAGCGGTATTGTGGATCCATTATTGAAGAACAGCATTACGGCCAACAGCTGCTAATATTATTAAGAGGGTTTTTGATCAAATCTTGGGATTCTTGGTTGGTCTGCTAGATATCCTAATATGGGCCAGTGTGGGGTAGTTTTAAACTCAATACCAACTATATTATTACCAAAAGTGGTTAATGTGTCCCAAAATGTTTGTATGTTGACATTGCCACATACAATTATAGAAATCTGCTTCAGGTTATCTACATTTTGGACAAAGGCTATCTGACGAGAGGCCAATCACACATTTTTCGTCCGGGAGATCGATAAGCCTTATGTAAGATCTTGTATGTCATGTCTTGATAATTACTAGCTGATAGGGTATTGAGTGTGAGTTGCATTGTCTGAAACAATGTCTACTTTTGTCAATGTATTGGCCATTTCTAATGGCTGTGTAGATAGCTGAGATAGAGTGGGAATCGGTTAATATAAGAGAATCTATAGGATTGTGGGGTTTTGTTGGTGTAGGATTCGAAGGGTTGTTTTAAGGTAGTGAGCAGCTTGCATACAGGCATATTTGTGGTGGGGAATAAAATCAAACTTTTATGAGGCATTCAAGTATGTGAAGGGGTTGTTTAGATGGATTTTGGAGGTCTTTTAAGTTGAGAATATGTAGAGTCTTGCACCCGACCAACCCAAAAGTACACACAAGGCATGGGATAAGTCCACCTTTTAATTATTATAATGAAATATGAGTGAACATCACATAACAGCCCTTGTTTGAGGCAGTGGTATAACTAATTATGAAGTCCCTACTTTTGTGTTCCCCAAGACGTGTCATCAACTGCAGGATAAAAAACATCAAGTCTTTCATAGCTGGCCTTCCCTCTGCAGCTTTAATCCCCATGCAGTTCTACACATGACATCACATGCCACTCACAACGCATTTCTTCCATACTACTGTACCCAAATTTCAGGTCTCCACTTCCGCAGTGAAGCTGGTTGGGCAGGGGGGCCTCGATGAAGTGATTTGCTTCTACGGGTGTCCTCAAAACCCCACCCACGCTGCACCGTGACCCAATTTGTGGAATTGTGCAGCAGGGGCGGGTCGCTTCACCGTCACACAACTGCACCTTGGACCTCTCCTCTGGACTCACCCAAAAGTGAGGTAAAAAGAAGTTTAGCAAGTTTGGTTTCTTCTAACCACTGCAATAGCTGTCAGTAAGTGCAGGGACAAGCACGTGACTCTGCCCCTCTACATTAATCGACCTCTTGGGTATCACTAAAGTGTATCCATCACTCCACCCTGTGGAGGAAGCCATTTCGTGGGCTATAAGCCAGAAAATAGCTGCCTCCTCTCTGAGCACGCAGCTAGCACACTTTAAATCATTCTGCAGTGAAAGCACAATGGTTAGTGGAGGCAGCCATTTTGTTCTGGCTGAATCACGCCTCAATGTTTTCTTATGCGGTAGTGTTTACTAGTAAATTGATATTCTGCTTTCCTATGAATATTAATTCAGTTCTCACAATAGCTGAGGTAATATCACATAAACTGAGCAAGGTTTGGTACTTATTTTTTTTCAAATAAATATTACTTTATAAGATAAGCATGCATAGCAATCATGGGCAGAGTGTACTGTATGTATTTAAAAAGTGCAGTAATGCAATTTTTTATGTTGTGTCAGGTACAAGAAATCATTTTAAAATTTCTGGTGAGGAAATGCTGATTTTTTATTTTTTTTTATATTTTAAAGGGAAAAAAAAAAATAAAGACCCCGAGTATCTGTCACTGTCAGACATGACGCAAAGTGTAATGTAATAGAGATGGCATGGATAAGAATGATTTATTGGTGGCGAGCAGCTCTATTGAGGAAGCATTATCATGCAATGATGGCTAGCGCGCAAGATCATTAGAAAATCTCAGTGGTAGAAACCGGTCGGATAAATGTACATCTGTTGGCAGCTCGACAAGTGACACAAACAAACAAATCCGGGAAAAAAAGGGGAGGTTGAATATCCTAATTAACAAAATCTTCACAACTCATTAATCTTTCCTCTGCAGCGTGGAATATATTTTAATCCAATTTCATCTCAAACAATATCAATCTGTTTTCCTACGTGTATTTATGGCAGACTTATTTGTGTGTGTACCAGCATAAAAACGACTCAATCCAGCACAGATATGATGGCAGAAGGTGTTAGTATGAACAGCAACATTCTATTCTTCCTGTCATGTGATCCCATCAGCTGTGCTTTCACTAGTTTCAATCAAAATGTTGGCAGGTTTAACAAAGGTGAATAAAGAACAAACTATTACACTGTAACACATAGTAAATTGTCTTTATGTTCCCCATTCTGTGCTGCATGTCCTGAGCTCAGCCTGTTTACCGTTCTGTGCCACCTATTCCGATCTTAGCCTGTTATCATGTTCACTATCCTGTCCCGCCTGTCCTGACCCCAGTCTGTCTTTATGTTTACCATTCTTTGCCTTCTATTTTGACCTCAGCTTATCTTTGTTTCCCTTTCTGTGCTGCCTGTCCTGACCTCAGCATGTCTTCATAGTTCACATTCTGTACCTTCTGCTTTGACCTCAACATGTAGTCATATTCATTATCTTGTGCCCCCTGTGCTGACCTCAGCCTTTGCTCACATTTACCAGTCTGTGTCACATATAATGATCAGCACAATTACAGTTCAGTGCTGCCTGCCCTGACCTCTGTCTGTCTTCACATTTTCAGTTCTGTGCTGCCTGCCCTGACCTCTGCCCATCTGAACATTTTCAGTTCTGTGCTGCCTACCCTGACCTCTGCCTGCCTGAACATTTACAGTTCTGTGCTGCCTATCCTGACCTCTGCCCTTCCGAACATTTGCAGTTCTGTGCTGCCTGCCCTGACCTCTACCCGTCTGAACAGTTGCAGTTTTTGTGCTGTCTGCCCTGAATTCTACCCGTCTGAACAGTTGCAGTTTTGTGCTATCTGCCCTGAATTCTACCAGTCTGAACAGTTGCAGTTTTGTGCTATCTGCTCTGAATTCTACCCGTCTGAACAGTTGCAGTTCTGTGTTGCCTGCCCTGACCCCTGCCTTTCTGGACATTTACAGTTTTTTGCTGCCTGCCCTGACCTCAGCTTGTCTTTATGATTAACATTCTGTACCACCTATCCTGATCTCAGTCTGTTTCTTCACATTTAATATGCTGTGCTGTCTGTCTTGACCTCAACCTGTCTTTATTTTTCCCACTCTGTGCTGCTCATCCTGAGTGCACCATGTAGTCATGTTTACTATTCTGTGCCACTTATTTTGACCTCTGCTCTTCTTCATGGTTACACAGTGCCCCTATACTGACCTCAGTATTTCTTTTGAGAAGAGCAGAATTTGGACTTCAGTGCTTTGCGCGGAATTCCACTTTTCTTTTTATGTTCCCCCTGGATGTCGTACTGCTCTACAGAGTCCTTCAAAACTATGGAAATGCACCTTCGTTGTACCAGCTTATATGTTTGGAATGCACAATCTACTAATGCAGGGCATACATTTGTTCTGCTTAAGGGTGAAGCAAAAATAAAGCTTTTAAATTTTATGACCAGCAATTCTGGGGGCTCACAGATTCGCACATCTACGAGGACTGGCACTGACAGAGCAGTAAGTTAACTCTTACTGTGCCAGGCCAAAATCATCAGGGCAGCCGTCTATCACTAATAGGCAGGCACTTTGGTGTTTGTTGTGAAATGTTGTCAATAACTAGTTGGGCAGCAACTTGTCTTGTGTTTTGAAGTTTTCATGTTGATACATTACAGTAAGGGCTTTGCTTAATGCAGCCTGAATAATCTCATTTTTCATGGTGTTTTTTCTTCTTATTGCATATTAATTAATATACTGATTACATTATAAAATGCCTGTCTCCAGAAAGGACTTCATTATACCATATTCATATACGGGAGCAATTGTGAGTGGAATCGTACACACTGTTCTAGTGGATACAATGAATTATGTATTAGATGTATTATTAAAATCATATTTTATCCATTATTAACATGTTACATTTGGCGGATGCGTCTTGAAATCTCTGTCGAAGGTTGCAGCTGGGGTGACCTTATCTGAAACGCTCCGCGGTACTGGTATTAAGGCTGGATTTTGTCTTAATTCTCGAGTCAAAGAGCACAAATTGAATATTCGCCTCTTTCATTAGGGTTCCTCTTCAGAGTGGCTATGAAACATGTCTTCACTAGCAAAATGTTAACTGGAAAGGGATTAAAGTACTAGATCTGTCTAATAATTAACACCGATGTAGCATTTTATTTCAGAATTTTTTCTAATGTTACATATGTCTCGGTGAAAGAGAGATAAAAGTCCAATGACTCCTAGATGCAATCTCTCAGAAGGTAGAGTGTCTTCTACAGTGATCATTGATGGCTATATAAGGGTCCCTTCAGGGACAAGGCAGTTTGATCCTCAATCCTGTGAACACGCTCGTTCTCACACTAAATACAAATATATTTTTATTTATTTAGCGCTTTTATCCTCAAAAGCACTTTACAGGACTTTGCTTAGCTCCCTGACCCATGGGAGCTTACAGTCTAAATTCCCTAACAACATACCAATTGTGGTCAGAAGCGATTAATCTATTAGTATGTTTTTGGGAGGAAACCCAGACAAACACAGGGGGAATATATAAACTCCACAAAGTTAGGGCCCTGGGATCAAACCTATGGCCCCATAGCTGTGAGAGAGCAGGGGCAAACGCAGGATTTTTAAGGGGGGTCTTCCCCCCCCCCAGAAAAAAATAGAGAGCGAGAGAGCTGCTGCTCGTGCGGCCGCGCTTGCGCAGCAGCTCCATTTTGGTGATGCTGAATTGTACAACAGCCACGGTGCTGTCAAAGAAGCGTCCGCGGTAGTGAGGTATTCTAGTACAATACAGCACCGCCGCTGACTTTTCTATGACAGCGCCGCGGCTGCTGTACAGTACAGTGCTGCTGTGCAGGGGCAATGTTTAGCGCCCATTCGTTCACGGAGGGAGGGGTTTCTGGAGTGCACCACTGGAGAGTGATACTAAGCACTGTGGCATACATTTTATTTTCAGGACAAGTTCATTTTCTCTTTCTTATCTCACTTGAACTCAATTTCATAGTTCTTA
Source organism: Mixophyes fleayi (assembly GCF_038048845.1). Classification (NCBI taxonomy): domain Eukaryota; kingdom Metazoa; phylum Chordata; class Amphibia; order Anura; family Limnodynastidae; genus Mixophyes; species Mixophyes fleayi. The sequence goes on from NC_134411.1 coordinate 92,835,904, forward strand.
AATAATAAAAAAAAAAAAAATTCAAATAGTGTATTCTCTCTTTTTTAAGCTTAATACTTGCAACAAATCCCATAAGTTGGTAAAATGCAGCTTACACAACTGAGCAAATAGATATTGATACTACATACACGTATCTCTCATAACATGTATGATCCGCAGAGTCCCTCAAACACAACAGTGCACATGTGTAAAGTGAAATATTAGGAACTATATCACCATAAGAAAATATTAAAATTATAATCATAATGTAATCCACACACCACCCTAAACCTTCTATAACAGCACAGTCCAGAGAATACAAAATAATTTCTGTATTTTTGTAATTCATTTACATCTATGAGACTTTAGGTCTAAAATTAAAGTTTTGAGGGGGAGAAAAAATGTATGAAAAAGGTTCTGCAGCTGAATAGCTCATCAAAACCAAACATAAAACTCTCGGACTCACGTATTGTATGAGTACAAAGATACCATATATGCCCATTTGAGGGAATCGGGTGCTTGGACGCGGGTTACAGGTGGAAATGTGTAGCTTGCTTGGATGGGTTCGAATAGCATTTGGTGCTTGGGGCAGGTATCACAGATGGGCAAATGGCATTGGACGTTGGGTTGGCCTAGTTTTCATTGCAGCGGTAGCAGCTGCTATGTGGCCACTCAGCTGCTGGGCACCATGCAGCTGGCGCCTGTGCTGCTTTGGGTCCCGATTCCCTCTGCCATCTCCGCTGCACAGTGTGGTTTCTGCAGTCAGCAGGATGAGCAACTGCCAACACTACAAGGCTATTGAAGCAGCAGAATGTCTTACACGTTAGACGGTGTCCCAAAGTCTGTTCAGAGGGTATGGGGGATGATACCTTCATTTATGAGTAGGAAGTGCAGAATGGTATGCAGATAGCAATAGGAAATGGTGGTCCATCAGCTGGTAGGGTCAGTGGGAGTGGAGGTGAATGTGTCCCATCCTAGAAATATTGGGGTTCCCTTCAAAATGTTGCTTTGAGTTCCACAAAATTCTAGTCATGCTCTGCTAGACCTCACATGAATCCACCCACGCTCTCGTATTCAGATTGTCATGCTGTCGGTTCTTGTCCTGCCATGACACTCCACTTCACTCCTCTGTAATCCCAACATAGAACTTCTCTAGTTCCTCTCGGCACTCAATACGAACTTGCACTCTACTCCCAGGACTCAGCTCCTTCCCCCCCTTAAAAAGGCATCACTACCACTCTTACACCACAAAGGGGATATTAAAAGGAATGAGAAAAAAACACTGAATGGGTTTTCAATAACATTGGGAAATATTGAATAAATTGGCTCTTGCCCGGCTTAACCATGATCCATCTGAGAGGCAGCTACATTGTCTAGTTAGGGCAATTATTTTCTTGTCACATGTGCAAATGAGATGTTTCTAGTGAATGAGTTGCTCATTGGGCTGCATAGGTGACATCAGAGCCGTCTTAACGCATGGGCACACTGGGCAGTTGTCCGGGGGCCCCACGAGCATAGGGGCCCATAAGCTTGCCAACTTTTCAGTATATTATTCTGGGAGATTTATTCAGAACCTTCAAAACCTCTTTAGTAAAATGTTTAGGTGGATTAATCACCTCACTATCAGCTGTTATCTGTACACACAATCTTGTTGTTGCGAATACATATCTTGACCTTGCCAAAAACAACGTACAAGTACTAATAGTTCATAATCAAGACAAAACCAACACACATAATTGTTTGAAGTTGTAAAGCTATAATAATGTTCTAATATTTTAACAGTCTATTTCAGTTGCCTCCCCCTGCTATCTAGTAAACGTAATTAATGAAAGAAATGGAATGGAACGCAAGGAAGTTTGAAGGCGATGATACGACAATGGCTTTGTTTTGGTTTTCTTGACTCTGCTCTGGACCCTTTGACGCAAAATTGTGTTTAAATCTGCTGTTTCTCTCTTCCCTCCAATTCCCCACCTCCCCCCACCACAAATGCATGTTACAAGTAGGGCCCCGGTGCCCTGCTTCGCCCGCGGACCTATCATGCTGTTAAGACAGCCATGGGAGGCAGTCCTACAAGTCAATGTAGCACTAGAGGTAGCAGTGGTAGCAATCGGGACCAAGGGGCCCCACTGTATTCCAAATATGGGATCACCAAATATGATAAATTATCTAGATTGGGAGTACTGTGTGATGACATCGCTGCACTGTATTCCTGCAAGAATTTAGAACTAATCTACTAAATAGGCCCTGCTGGTGTTTTTTTTATGCCTTGTTGCGCTGGCTCAGACTTTGCATCTGGGGCACTTATCTAGATCACTGCTATAGGCTCTAGTAAGATTAATTTACCCTTGAGTAGAGAAGAATTTAGCAGATAGGCAAACCAGGCAAATGCCTAGGGAAGCACTGTAAAGGGGAGACAGCACTGAAATACCTTTATGTTTATTTTAGTTACTTTTTTTCCTTTTTAATGTTTTTTGGGGGGTTTTTGCTGCTTGGTCTTTATGAACTGCTCAAATCTATTTTCTCCAATGAAAACGTGAAGGAGAAGTTGTTGGCTACAGGTAGCAGCATGTAGGGTATATTACTTTACAGTACCTACAGGAGGATCATATTTCAGAGTTGCTATTGCACAATCCTTTCTCAGTATAACTTGCACCCTATAGCAAAAAGTGGGATCCCAAGGCTCCATGTTACCTGAAGCCAGCTGCCAAAGCTTGCACATTGTCCCTGCAATGAAACTACAAGGAAAACGCAAGTTTGACAATAAGTTCATTGCTCTTCAATACAAGCAGTACATTTTTAGGCATTATAGCTACCCAACATTTTAGGATTTGTGTAGCATAACTGTACACGAGTTTAGATACTCATACCATATATAGTAATATAACTGGTGTGTATACTCTGTTACCTATTACACAGACCCCGCTTCTCTAACGGATCCAGTTTCATCACTGGGAGGAGGGGGGGGGGGTGCACCTAATAATTGCTTTTCTGCTGTTTTTGCTCTGCCACAGTCGTTTTGAAGCAGTAAGAATGTAATTAAACAATAGATCACTGGTTATTCTTTAGCAGAAACAAAAAGTAAATGAACCGTTCACAATATGGTCGTATCCAGAACATTTAACTTCAATGTGAATAGTAAGCATGTTCCCTAATGTAGAGAACGGTTAGAACAAAGGAAATTTCTAGAGGGAATCTTGCAAAATGTAGAATAGTTGTGTTTGCTGCCAAACAGACATGACGTCCCCTCTTTATCAGTCCCTACGTACTCCAAGCAGCTGTTGGATTTATACAGAGAGGCGGCAGAGGGGCTGGTAACATACTCAAGTGACAACATTTCTGTATTAAACAATTTGAACATGGAGACGATGCGACCTAACAAGTCGGGTCATCTGAGTTTAATCTCTGAAACAATGTTGCGCACCATATTAAATACTGAAAATGTTACTTGACTTTATAATTATGTCTTTATGTCTATTCTACCGTTTATTTGCGACAGATCCATCCCCAAACCTTTGGCTTTCTTTGCAAAGAAGGAGACAGATTTAGCAGTCATTTTAGTAAGTTAAAAAGAAAGAAAGGCACAATCTGCACATGTTAGACCTTCAGTGGAGGAAGGGATTTCTAGTTGCACGCTAAGTATTTAATAAAAAAGCTTGTCATGTACTAATGGGACATATGTAATAATGTCAGTTCTGCTGTCCCCTCACTCTGATGATTTATTGAAGCCACACAAAACCGAGAAGTATTTTAGGACAAAGATGCATACGTAATTAATTGAATGGGGTGATTGTAAAGGGGTTGGATGTGTGATGTGATGTGTACAGTGTACCAGGCCTTTTTCCACTTCTCCCTGCATCCAGGCACACTTTCAGTTTACGGAGGCTGCTCTCGAGGAAGAAGAGGAGTCGTGGGTCTTAACCAAGTGAATTAGATAACCAAGCAATGCATATCAGTTATGCTTGCTGTGACATCATTGGTTGTTATTATGTGTGTGAACCCACAGTATTTCTGTTACCTATAAACCTGCAAATCCAGCACTCAATACACCGGTTTATGCACTACTGTGTACCTGCCAACAGTAACGATTCAGAAAACTGGGTCATATTAGGCTATGCCTCAGATCCACCAAAGCAGAGCCTAATTTGGGCAATGACAAGCCTCTGTAGGGTGCCTAAACTCAGGACAATCCTGGGAAAATCAGGACTGTTGTCCCATAGAGAAGCACCACCCTCTAAACTAACTTTTTAAATATGTCTGATTTCAGCAAGGGGATATAGACAGCATGCTGAAACAAGTATCAATGCTTCAAATCTTGTTATTATTAATTAAATCGTAGCTTTGTTTGCTCTTTAAAGAATGATCCCACCCAAAACGTAAAAATTTAGTTTTTGGTGAAATATCCTAACTAAAAGCAGGTCCCAAAAGATTACTTTTGATTTCAGCTTACCTCTAAGGAATTTTTTATTTATTAACTCTAGGCGTCCCCCTACATCATCTAACTGGTAATCTGGCGCTGCAAGCAGGACCCGGGGCAGCACAGCCTGGTGTGCGCTGGACATCAGAGTACAACAGAGAAGGCAAAAGACAAACACAAGGTAAGTAACCTTTGGAGACCGTTTTCACTTTGATGTTCTACTCAAACCTTCATTTTCCATTTATGGTGCATTTACCCTTTCAGGTACAAAGCGCCAATGAGCTTTGTCAAAAGAATTAGGTTGCTCTGCTCCTCCAAACTTGAAATCATGAGAAAAAAATTCCAAGAAAAGAGCAGAGAAGTGAATTGACTGACTAACTCTTTCATTTCACAGACCGCTATATTAAACAATGCCCCCATTATTTCCCGGTAACAAAGAGAAAAATAACTTTTTTTATCAGCAAATATTGCAGCTGCAGTTAGCAACTTTAAACAGTCACCCAGATGTTTATTCAGCTAAACGAATCTGTTTACTGCCTTGATGTTTGCAGATGAAAACTTAGAAACAAATATACACAAAATAATCCTTGCTACTCTGAGTATACAGACAACCCTCTCCACCCCGAGGGACCGAGCACAACGCACAACCGCTGAGTGAATAATTAGTTGTAATTAGTCCTAGAAACTGATGCCTTCAGAGATACTCTGCCAAGTTTTTAAGCACTTTAATACTAATGGATTTTTTCACTAGTATAAATCTTTACAGAGGAAGCAAGCGTAAATTGATTTTTAAAGAGCCTGTCCAATGTAGAATTTATCTTTTGAAAACATTACATTTGAAAACAATTACATATATCTTGTGCACATTTTAATGCATCCTTATAGTTTTCATTTTTTTTTTTTCCATACTGAAGACGTGACACCTAGAGTTACGATCTGTAGCAAACACTGGATATACTATGTCGGAGAGATGAGTAGACAATTTCAGCAAAGTTATGTTCAAACTTTCCAGAGAGAACATTTCAAGTACAAAATGCGTTAGTTCCAAGTCTGTATCTGTATTCTCAGTGTAATATTTAGCCGTCGTTTAATCTAACACTCCTCTTTAGAAATAGCTGGCTGTAGTTTTGATGCGTCTTAGCTAACCAATACATAGAGCAATTAATCAGCTGGTAGTATGGCATTCAAAAACACGCAAAATCATTAATGAAAGCTCTCAATGGTATTGTTACTTGTGGGTTTGTTCCAAATTGGAAGCCACTTGTGCTTCCTCTGCCAAAATCTTGCTGTATGCTATATTATAGCAAGATATATGGAGTGAGAATGTTTTACAAACTTTTGCAATATCAGGGTTGGTTGGTACACTATGGTTTGTACAACGAGACTGTATTTTAGCAAATGTTTATATATGATCAATTTCAACATGTGAGCTGTTATTGCTAATATATTACAGCAGAGACTTGTTTATTGGGTAATTAGCAGTGTCCCTTACTTCTCCTGTATTTTCCAGTGTGCTTGGGATTTGGGGCTTTCTGGTGAGGGTTTTTGGGTAGTTCCATATTTTGGAGAACCGTGTATATTGTTTTAAAGGGTAGTTGCTTTTTTTCACTATTCCTATTGGAACAATTAAAATTTATGATAGTTACCCCAGGTTTTCTCCACAGGTATCCCCCCCTCTGTCACAGATGTAATTCCGCTGTTGGTTTCCAGCTACACATGGCAGGCTTGCTCCAATATTCCCTCATATTGGAACAAGATAATCCACCTCTCTAAAATCATTAGTGGGACCTATGTGCCGACTGACCCTGGTTTCTGCCTTTCTTTCGCTCTCAAAATATTCCCATATCGGTCTTCAAAACATCACTTCTTAAACATCTTAATAACGCAACTAAATGACTGAACCTGGTACACTGGAGATCTTGGTGTCTCTTGATCCAACTTCTGAATTCATATGACATGGCTGGAATTTAAAGATAAAATAAGATAAATTATGTAGCGAGTGTGTGAAATATTATTAACATAACATATAGTGGGACAGGCAATGAAAGAACAATATAGATGTGTGTTACATTACGTGCAATGCTTTCTGTACAGTAAAATAACCAATTATGTTAGCACATGATATAATCACATTTGAAAGAAATTGGTCTTACCTTCACATTATACCTACAAAGTATTGGTGTGTACATGCCCCCATACAATAGAGGACATTAAAGCAGAGCAATATCCGCTTTGGTCTTGTCTCAGTTTGCACAAGTGCACCTAGATTTCTGCTAAAGCGCATGGGTTTGTGGCGCAAGATTACAGGATTCAAGCAGAAGTTTTCATTCAAACAAGATTTAATTTTCTCTGTGCTTAATTACTGATACAAGATAAAGAGATTGGGAGGATACATTTTAAGGGAAATTTCTTGTTGTGTGGCGGGACACATGACAGTTTGTGCTCTGTAAAAGGGGTCGTTATAAGCAGAGCTAGATTAAGACTCTGAGGGGCCCCTATGATGTAACATGGTTATCATTTTAGACAAATTTTAGGCATACAGTGTACACTACTGTTAGATGCACGCAGCTCTGCCTTCACGAGCAGTACGGTGAGAAGCAGGACATACCTCTCAACTGTCCTTGCAGTCGGACCAAATGCTGACTAAGAGAGACAGTCACCAAATTCGGGACTGCTCCACCAGATCCACGACAGTTGGCAGACTGTTCTGCTCTCCTATCTATTCTTTTCGCTTTCATTGCCTGTAGCTGCTGGTGTCTATAGCTCAGTTGCTGCTTGTCTGGATCCTGGAATGTTGGGGGCCCTATTTGGAAAATAAAATGGGTACATGAGATTTAGAAAACTCCAACCAGCCCCGTCGATAAATCATTAGCACCCACGTTATGTAAATAATAATGTTATGTAAGTGCAATAAAAGCAAACAGCTATGTTTAAATAACATTGAGGTTTTGATAGAAACGTCATGAAGCAGAAGAGATAAAGCAATGTATTTGGTCACTGTTGCAGGAGGGCTTGCACAAACCAAGGCATTAAAGTCATTTGAAGGTGGGAAAGCCATATAAGTAAATACAGTATACATGGGAAATACTATGAAACAGCAAAAGACCAAGAGCTTCCCGGTAAGCTCAGTTACTTACCCAATTGCTTATACAATATTGTATTCTGTGGTCTATGACTCCTGTGTGCAGGGAGATCATAACATGAATAAGTCTGGTCAAAGAATAGCAGTCTAAGGTTAGGCTGTTAGAAGGATTCTCTGCAAGATTCAGGCAGTGCTAGTAGTCTGTTGGGAAAGTGTTATGAATAGACAGCAGGGACTGAAGTTACAGAGGAGCCCAGATAATTAATTTTCTGCTTTGTTTTTCCTAGTAATTGCTATCTATCTTTAAACCAGAGAGCAATTGCTGGCAAACATGTCTGTAATCTATATGTAGCTCCTGGCAGAGTATATTTATCCATATCAGTGACTAGGGATGTTGGACGTATATTCTAGAATATGGCAGAATTATGAAAGAATCATAAATTACTCTGAGTAAACGGACCTGTTCTTGCAAACAAGGAAATATGCACTGTGTGAAAAAGAATTGCAGTTGCATTTAGGTGCTATTTATAATATTTTACTCCACAGATTAAGTTCAGATTGTCTGCACATGAAGCAAAGAATCTTTTTGATATTTAAACAAGTATCTGCCACATTCTAAATCAAACGTGGTATACTGAGACACGCGTTCTTAAATATTGACAAGCTGCAATTATTTCATAACTATATGAGTACAATCACCTGAAGTATTCTGAATAACTAATTTGCACCAGCTATTAAAGCCTTCGCTGTACTATTGATTGTCATCAACAGCAAAGAAAGCCATTTGGTAAGGTTAATTAACAGTCGCCTCTCACTCTTATAATAACAATAACGCCAATAATAACAGTACACTAATTAAAACTCCTAAATTGACTTTTTGCATATACCATAAAAAAAACTTTGAAGTCAACGGCCAACTTCAAAATCAACCAGTAAGGGGTCGAAGCGAATGCTGTCTATGCGGGAAATCAGCGGTATATAGTTAGAGATCTGATGAAAAAAGCATTTTCCTCAGCATGAAGCTGCTGGATTAGAAGACGACGTTGTAGTCCAAGTAACTGTAAATGCTAAAAAATTGTACGACTAAAGCATGAATCCAAAAATAAAAAAACAAATTAACCGTAAAATAAATAAAGCAAGTCGGGAATTTGCTAGGGTCCATATTTTGAAACCTGTGGACTTTTGACATCCAGGGGTAAATGTATCAAGCTGCGAGTTTCCAACGGGTTTCAAAAGGGGAGATGTTGCCTATAGCAACCAATCAGATTCTTGCTATCATTTATTTAGTACATTCTACAAAATGCTTGAATCTGACTGGTTGCTATAGGCAACATCTCTACTTTTCAAACCCGCCGGAAACTCGCAGCTTGATACATTTACCCCTCATTTTTCTTCAATGATGAAAGCAAGTGGAACTTCAGGTGTGATGGCAACGTGAAGTGTGGAAGTGTGAGTCTCTGAATCTAGAATGAAACAGGACAACTGTGAAACTTGGTGCTCTGCTATTGTCTGGGGCTACGTGGTAGCAGATGGAGTAAGGCTGGGTATACACTACAGGTTTTTCAGCCAATTATCGGGCCTATGACACAATAAATGACCTTTTGGCCTGATATTACATTAGTGTGTACACTCCAATGATTATCGTTCCAAAGCACATTGTATCATTTCATTTGATTTTAGAAATGGACTAACAAATCATGTTCACCGACGATATGATGTTGTTCCAATCCTGCAGTGTGTACGTATTCAGGACCGGCAGTGTCCATAGATCTCTATGGAGTGTGCAGAGTCAGGATCTTTTCAGCAGATGAAGAGCACAGATCTGAAGGTAAATTGTGTAACATGTAGAGTGCAACCTAGACTGCATTAAGGGAGTACTGACAAAGGAAGTTTTCAAAGATATTCTGATAGAAATGTGATGCTATTGATGCATAAGCTGCCATCCAGCAAGACAATGATAACAAGTACATGATACGCGGATAAATGTTTTGAAGACTGTCTCCCCTTCAACAATTGGCGGTCTAAATTGAGTACCCATCGTAAGAGATGGAAAGAGAGTTAGCAAAAGATCAATTTTCCAATGTGACTTAACTTATAGCTGCTTTGCATGAAATCTGGGACAAAATGCCTTCTGTAGGCACTGAGATAAGCAGCATGTCTCCTCAATTAGCAACGGTCATTAAGGCCAACAAAGTACATCAATATCATTATTTTATCTAATTTCTCCATCGTACCATGTTTCCCAAGTGTATATATTTTTTTGCATGAAACAGTTGTAGTTTTGGTAAAAATGCAACTTTGCTTTATTAAGTTTGCTTTAGAATGTCCCCTAAAACACTTTGAAAATTAAAAAGCTGCTGAGTTTTATGAGCACAACATTTTAGCAAAATGTGGTTATTTAAAATATTTTATATATCACCTGATTTTTGTAATTTTATCTGTTCCAATAACCAATACTTTTTTTTCGGCATGGTGTATACATATTTTAGATTACATTTCTTTTAAAAATGAAAAAAAGATGTCAATGGCAATCTATATAAAGAGTCCAAAAGAGAAACAGATTAATTAAAATAGACACGGCTGAATTGCTGAACCTGTCACATATTTCACACAAACAAGCCTTATGTGCCTTAGTAATTTGTGATGTAATATAAAAATTAAAATTGACCCTGTATTTAAATGTATGAATTCTAGTGATGCGACAGCCACACGCTTTAATTTAGACAACCGGAGAGCAGGGGACGAAATACGCAGGGTTAACTGTCCTGCATCAATTAACTCTGTAGGAACAAACCCATCCGTGTGGCCTCTCCGCCACCACCAAATGAGAAGTGACTGCCGTTTAGAGATCACAGTACAGGTCCTGCTCAATTTGTGGTTATAAAATATGAGTCTTGGCTGTTAGACGTGTCCAGAGTGGTAGTGACAAAATGATGATGGGCAAAGGGAATAATTGAAAAACAGGAAGTGTAGCATAATAAATCAGGATTATTAATAAGCCTAATAACTGTATCCAAGCACCTAATTTACTGTACTAGAAAATTTTGTCAGCAGCTGGCTTACTGTTCTGCCGCAAACATCCGGTACGAGAGATTAAAATAGATCTGTCACCAGGCGTTATGATATTTATTTGCTTTATTTTGTCATATATAAATATATATATATATATATATATATATATATATATATATATATATATATATATATATATATATATTCAGCATGGTCTCCCTTTTGATGATGAACAGTTTCTTGCTGAAAACGGTGCCTTTATTGTTCCATCACAATCAGACAGCATACATTTCCGTCAGGATGACACCAGGTAGACTATCACTGGCTGACCATAATCCTCCTGTCTAGACACCGGCCTCTGTTTGGCGTCGGTCGCAAACCATAAGCACACAATACAGGTTTATATAGTTGAGGCTCCTCCCATAGCTTTAGCTTGATGGACAGGCGACAGAGTTCCCTGCAGGTGCTCTGTAACCACTCTTCAACGCAGACACAACCGGCTGATACTTTCAAAGCATGGAAGTTAAATCACATTTTACTCTTTCACTTTGTCACATATGTCTCACACCTGTATACCTTAACCTAGGTGCACTTCTATACCTGTGTGTACCCTGCTCTGCAGCCATTACCTGCATGCTGATTAGCTGATTCCTATATTAGGCTTGTGGAAAACCATTCCCTTTGTCACAATACACACACACACATATATATATATATATATATATATATATATATATATATATATATATATATATATATATATATATATATATATATATATATATATACACACACACACACACATAATGCTACAATATTATGTAACGTGGTACGGGGAGATCATTCACATCAGTCCCTGCCCCATTGGAGCATGCAATCTATATTCTATAATACTAACACACAAACTACTGTGCCAACCACCTTGCCCATTGGGTCATATGATATTTGCTTGCGTTATTATATAGTGCCTCGTGCAGTATTATTATTATTATTTCTTATTTATAGGGCGCCAGAAAAGTGTCAGCAGCACTGTACAGAGAGCATAGAACAAAACAGAACACAGCATCACAGGCCAATACAGTAAATACTCTGTAGTTAAAAATCTCAACACTGCTATCAACAAACACAGAGGGCAATATCCCAGAACACTTAGAAAACTAGAAGAGGGAAGAAGGAGGTCTGAACCTGTCCCCTGAAAGACAGTAATACATAGTAAGAGAATAATAGTTCAACTTGGAAGTAGAGTCAGACGGTCAGAATAGAGTGCTCTCTTCAACCAGGAACAACTTTCACCATATGGTAGTGCACAAGGCATTAACGTAGTAAAGCACAATTATAACGCTGGAGGAGCTGGAACCAGGTCCACTTTAAATAGCTCCTGGTCTTCATCAGAGCTTAACATACCTGGGAGTCTCCTCCTTGCTCAGAGCACCATATGGCAGTCACTCTGTAATTTCCTTTTCCTCCTTTATAGATGCAAAGAGATATGTCAGGGAGTTGGGAACTAATTACTTTATGTTGTAACCTGATGAAATGAGAGGCCCTCCGGATCTTTACTTATGAAAAAGCTTAAAAAGTAAAATTCATTGTTAATGGGTCTTCGTACATAACAAGCCCATCGTTCAGAGTGAAAAAGTGTTAATTAAAAGCTACCGTATGTGTTTAGCTTTAGAGAATATCTGTGCAGCGGATTATGCATTAATATATCGTAGGTCTGGCGGGAACTGAGAAAGTCATTAACTGAGTATAACGATAAAAATATCGAAAAAATAAAATGAAAAGGTTCTAGACAAGTATTCAGAACCATATACTAAGCATAAGGCGAGCCATTTGCACACCTATGTCAGTGAAACCATGAATAAGAGGGGGAAGGCCTTAATGGTTTGCACGGTCGCTTTCAGTTGCACACATGAACAAAATAAAGGATTATGCATGGTAAACTCATTTGTACGCAAGTTTGTAAATGTCACAATAGTAACACAGTAGTGGGCCCCTACAAAATAAAATATTGCAGAGTTTATACTCTGGATTATGGTTCAGGCTCAGAGTTGACGTGTTCCTTATCATCTTCATCAGTGCCAGTTCAGACAGCAACCCAGAGGTCAGGGCAGGTAGAGATCTGCATGCTTATCAGATTTACAAGCCAAGGATCAGGACTGGAGAAGACAGCAGAACACTTTAAACAATCCGGGTCAAATACTGATAACAGAACTGGTCAGGATTCAAGGCACAATAGGTTATGCTGAAACTATCACCAGCTGCCAGGAAGAGGTTTATAAAGGCAACAGCACCGATCAGAAACTGCAGGATAATTAGCTGCATGGGTGGTAATTGACAGCACATATAATGCTGCCAAACTGGGAGCTGAAGAGAAGCTTGTTGCTATTTACCTAGCAACCAGCTGAATCAGTAAACTGCAGGATTGATCCTACACATGGTTGCGGCAGTAATGCGCAGATGACAGATCAGACAAACAGAAGAGATCCTATTTCGTATCAGCTATTAAATACTTTATAACCAGGGGTTTGCCCCCCTTCATGGCCAAGCAAATTTTTAGATTTGGGGCTGCCCATTTTGTTATTATTAAATTGGAAGATCTTATAAGGTGGTAAGCACAAGCCTGTCTTTCTTTTTCATTTTTGTTTAAATCATATGTTTATTTTCTCAATATTGTTATTTTAATTTGGGAAGACCCTTTGTTTGATTAGTTTCTCCTCTTGTCAGCCCTAAAGGATTTGGTGCAACCTGGATCTGATAGAACTAATTCTATTAGATCCTCTTGATGGTGGATTAAGATGGTCTGAGCCCTGAGCTGTATATACAACATGGGTCTGCATTCCAAACGTGAGTCTCAGCTACATGTTAAACATACATAATGCAGCATGGCATGCACTGCAGATCCATCGTCCTGAAATAAATCAATAACATCCACATTTAATAAGCAGGCCTCCTGTCCCCCAACTGGTCCAGTCAGAAGAGCAGAGTGTTGGCCTCTTTTGAGCATATATGGGTCCGACCTCTACACGAAACAGGCCCCACTCTTCTCCTCTCCTCTTCTGAAAGCAGGGCTGAGGTCTTGGGTGGGTGACGAGCATTGACAGGCACCCCTGACCTCTGGACCCCATACTGACAGCACTCCCTGCACGGGCAATATTTTCACCAATGACTGGCAACATGTTCTAAAAGCGTCATAATGTAGCAATGACCCAAGGTGATCAGCAAGTAGTTAATTATGCCCTTAACGTAAAAGTGTATTGCCAGTTAGAAGTGGGATGGAAGAAGTAATCATCTGTAATTTGAAAGCCACATTATATCAATAGTGTTTATAATTTAGTTTTGTAATTGACCAGTTTAAGTCAATTGATAATTATCAAGCTGCAGATCAAAAGCATCTTGGTATCATGACAAACATCGAGACCACATCTCATCCGTCTATTCCCTTTTCCTGGCAGAACTGTACTTCGCTAAGCCCTATATCCTGAAATCTAAACCATAATTAAATCTTCATTTCTTTTAGATGAGCTCTTAACTAATCCTGACCTTTGCTATTGATATTCAGAAGGAGCTCAACCAAATAACCTTATTAATTGAGTATTAGTCGATAATTACAAAGAGAGCCATGTCTTTCAGACAAGAAAATGTATGGTATCAGAATACTGTACAGCACTTAAAGGCAAGGATCCATCCCCTGTTAGATTACAATACCTGGTACTTGACTTAGAGTATCAGATAATCAACAAAACAAAAACAACAGGTTTTTTACTTTTTAACAGACCTGCAGTGAAATCTCAGGTTAACACAACAATATAATTTACCTTCATGGTTCATATCTGAAAATTTTAATTTTGCAGTATAGTGGTCAAGTCTTACCTCCCAAATGATGAGGCTAGACCAGTGGATCCCAAACTTTCTCAGTTCGAGGCACCCTTAAGCCAAAACAATTGCCAAGCAGTCCCCCGTCTTACTTACCACTGGCATTGCCGTGGCACCCCTATGAGATTGCTGCGGCACCTCAGGGATCCGCGGCACACAGTTTGGGGACCATTGGGTTAGATCAATGGACCAATGGATTGCACCCTCTGATTTGCTTGAAAACATCCCTGGATAACCCCAATATCCATCATTTGTAGAGGCCAGTCCTACAATTTGTTGTGCCCATGTCCAAGATCCACCCAAACTTCACCCTGGATCCTCTGGAAAAATCCTTTGAAAACTGGACCAGCCTAGAACTTGGAATATATAAATGAATGCATATTAATGAATGCTACTGTCATAATACTAAAGGGAAGTGGTACATCTTTAGACAAGCAATGTTATTGACATAAACTTCCCCTGAAAAATCCTCACTTGCTTTGTCCCAGCATCTCTCTGTTCTGTCCGTTCTGTGCTTAATAGCCTCCCCCAGCAGCTGACAAAGACCCCCTTACAGTACCAGTGGAGCCAAGGCCCAAACCCACCTTTCCAAGATCCTCTGACTAATGTCCTGGGTCTTGGCTCACATGCCCCTTCCCCCCCCAGCTGCATGCATTGAACCTGCAGCCTTATAGCCACCGTCTCTGAGAACTAGCAAATGTACTACACATACTGGTCCCTGTGAGGTGTTCTGGGGACAAAAAAGATGAATTTTGGATGGTGTGTGATGCATAAATGAATGAATTGAGCTGAATGCAATTGAATATGCAGTAAGTATGTCTAGATATATTGGGTATGTGTGTAAGATCTATATATGAATGCATTGATCATGTGTCTATTATGCATGCAGGTGTAGTACCTATTATCGGTACTGACTACACCGACACAGAACAGAACGACATGAGAATTCCGAATGAAGACTACAGCGACCTGTGCAAAAACCTACTTACCAAAATGCAGAAGACTTCATATCACGACTCCCTGTCTTGCCGGCTTCAGAAAATGACGTCATTCGGAAACGTGACTTCGCTTAAAGCGGCGATGGACGGACCCGCCTGTCATTTATGTAATGTAAATACTATTTTAGGGGTTAGCGATGTTAGGGATATTAGGGTTAGGAGTTAGGGTTAACCCTAATCCTAACCCTAACCCCTAAAATAGTACTTACATTGCATAAATGACAGGCTGGTCCGTCCATCGCCGCTTTAAGCGAAGTCGTGATTCCCGATGTTGTCATTTTCTGAAGCCGGCAAGACAGGGAGTCGTGCTGTGAAGTCTTCTGCATTCAGGTAAGTAGGTTTTTTCACAGGTCGCTGTAGTCTTCATTCGGAATCCTCATGTCGTTCTGTTCTGTGTCGGGGTAGTCAGTATCGTGAAACTGACTACCACCAATGCATGCAGTGGGCAGAAAATGTATGTGTCTGTCCGTATGCGCGTTTGTGTGCGTATTCACCAGAATGCATGTGTGTATAAGATGAAAGAATGTTCTGGCAACAATGTGCGTGTTATTATGTATGTTATGTATGTTATATATATTCCAGAATTTGTTTGTGCGATGCACGTAGTTACCAGAATGCATGCAGGTTTCATTAATAAATGTAGATACTGAGCAGAATACTGTCTGTCTGTGTCTGTCCATCTGTGTGTCTGTCTGTGTGTGTCTATGTTAGGGAATTTAGACTGTAAGCCCCAATGGGGCAGGGACTGATGTGAGTGAGTTCTCTGTACAGCGCTGCAGAATTAGTGGCGCTATATAAATAAATGGTGATAATAATAATAATACAAGTGCATTAGGCTCATGGGGTAATGTGCTTATGTACACACATACACCTACAGTATCATATAAAAAAAAGTGGTATCTCAAAAAACACACTCTAGACCCAAGACATTCAATTACCAAAAATAATCCTGTTCCTCTTTTCTGTATACTATAAACACAACCTTCACTGTCACCCCACAAAGGATTTTATTCCACCACTTCATAAAAACAATGACATTGATTGCTAGTTACTTAATGCATTAGTTTTGGTCCTTTCAAAACCAAACAGTGTCTGCTATATACATTTGGCAGAAACAAGTGCTAATGTCCATGGTCACATCTGGGAGAGACAAAAGCGATTAGTCTCTCAAAGATGGCAGAACTTTAAACGCCACTTCCTGATTAAACTTTTGCCACAATTCAAAGTCATCTCCAACACCTATCCATAATGGATTTCACTGTAAAAGAAACTTGCCGGAGACTGAAAATTGCAAAATTGCAGGCAGTCTCTCAGACTCCACGTCAAAGATGAGACAATTTAGCTGAGATTTATTGCGCGTCCTTAAAAATGAAAATGGAATTGGTACACACAGGAAGGGACGACGGTGTATAGACAACGGGGAAGAGATGCGAGATTATATTTATGCAGCTCTGCAGACACTTAAGGCACTGGAACTATAAGCTAAATGTATTACCATTTCTATACTCATAATTCTTAAGGTTGCTGTCACAGACTGCTTCCTAGAGAATATATTTACATGATAACCGAGAAAGAACGCTAAAACAAATACCATTTCTACATTACAATTCCCAGCATTGGCTCTATAAAATCCTACAATTGTCCTGCGCCAAAAGAGAGTTTATTATTTATAGTTAAAACAAAATGACTAGCATCCATCAGAAATGGAAGAGGAGAAAAACAGTTGAAGGGTTTTTCTTGATTCATAAGAAAGGGTAATGTCTGTGAAGATTTGAATATTGCGTTCCACGGAGTCTTTTACTACACAGTTGCAGCCACGGCTGGGGTACAGGAAGGAATGTTTAGCAGAAACTGGCATTTGTAATATAATACCAGCTACAACTGTAAAAAAGGAATTGAAGCTCATTACAGCGAAAAGCTATATATACCTATATCTTTCGATGGTGCCCCCAAAGTAGAGATATCATAGGACGCCAACCAATATAATTAATTTAAAACCGGTCCCAATCTAAGTGCTAACATTAAGATATCATGCATATACTCACTTTTCCCCTCCCTCCCTCTCTTTCATGCTGTGCCTGAGCCCCCAGAGTTATAGTGCTTACTGTTACTTGTACTGTGCTGTTTCACCTTGTACTGTGCCATTGTTTGTCCTTGTACGGCGCTATGGATACTTTGTGGCGCCCTATAAATAAAAATTAATAATAAAAACAATAATAATGCATATTGAAGCATAGGTTTAACAAAACATCAATGTTATACTGTGTCCTTCAGATTGTTCCCGTAAAAATTAATTCAACAATTGATCAAAATAAAACAATTAAGGTGAAGGTGCAACTTTTGCAATCACATACAAGTTGCGTGCATTTTTTTCAAATGTGTTTCCTCTGGGACTGGGGTATATCGGGTTTAGTTCCAGTAATGTATCTCTTTAAAGAAGTCTCCAATGAAAAACTAGGGCACCAGTATCTAGGTACTCTTCCTCCACCCAGCAACTTAGTTTGTATTGGATCAACTACAACAAAACAACTCAACTACAAGACTGTCCAGCCACAGACTGAGGTCTATTTTCATTATTATCAACTCCCAACAACATTCAGGGAGGAGAGTGGGGCTGGGAAGAGCAACAAGTCATTGGCTTGGCGTAGTATATTTTGTGCTGGTCTTGCCTCAGTAGCAGGATCAGCTAGGAATTATGAGTTATTTATGTATTTTAATTGTCCTGCTTACCAAACTAAATAGTTTTAGCCCCTAAATTTCAGGTTTGCAACTGTAGCAAATTTCCCAGAAAAAAGTCTCTGTCAAAAACCAACTATATTTTTGTACCACTTTTTTAAGCTCTTTATTTTCAGTTAATGCACACAAATACCTATAATTGCAACATTTGCATTGTCTTTTTTAGGCTCACAACATTTTTACAAACTCTAAATAAACTGCTGTTATCTTCCTATCATTTACAGTAATCTTGTTTCTTTCCCAGGAACATAACTTTTCTAATCTTGTATCTTTCCATATCCATAGCTGACATGCTGGATAATTAACTTTCACTAACGAGGTGAACAATAGGTCTAAGAGAGAAAAAAACAAACAAAAGCAGCCTTTATCAGATTCAAAGGCGTTTTTGGAAAACAAAATCAATTAGTTTTGCAATGCAAATTAACAAGAGAAGACACTGGTCTATTACAAGTCTGTTAGTGAACCTCACAATCCTTGCCAAACAGCAAAGAAATTGGGAGTTCAGATTGTACAGGCTGAAATACAAGATAATAGCTGTCTGCCTGTCTGCTTCTAACACAGAAATGTTTTACATATAAAGGATTGCCTCGTTAAGTTATGTTAATTACACAATGCATGGGAAGAAGTTTACTGTGGTGTGTAGAGTAGCACTCCTGCATATGTATCTTGGCTGCATAAACACCCAATATGCTAACAGAGACCAATATATATATATATATATATATATATAAATATAAAAGGTACATGTAATGTGTATTAGGACTTGTAAAATAGGACTATTAAGTAAACGAGACAAGCAATCATGTATTTGAAAAACAATTACTGTCTGGACACACTTGTATGTCATAGCACTAGGTTGAACAAGTCAGAGGAATTGAAGTTTTATAGATAACAATTCATAAAAGCAAGCGACACATGCAGTAGCCGCATATACCCAACCACGGGCTAAGCTGAGCTGGTGTCAGACGCTGTCCCCAATCGCTCTCCTGCCACGGGGACGGGAGCCTTCTTCCTGCGGCAGAGCAACAGGACGCAACTTACAGCTGCACTTAGCATGCGCACCCATAGCTAGGCAACAGGACATGTCTTTCGGTCCTTTTTCCGGTGGTCAGTTGGCATGACGTGACTGATTACGGGAATTACAATCAGCATCATTATATAAGGAAGACTCTGGCACGGCTCCAGTGCCAGCGTCACATTTCTAGCAAACCTGAATTAGCGTTGGCAGTAATAGAGGCGCAGAGTCTACCAAACCCTTTGTTTTTGTCAGGGATCCCCGCAAGATGGTTTAGGCTTCACAGCTAGTAGGTACACAGGCTGTGGCCCTCTGCACTGCATCCAGGCGTGATGAGCTGGTATCAAACAGCAACAAGAGACTGGTCAACGTAGCTGGGATTTCCCTTCACTCCTGTAAATTTTAGGCTGCGTTCACGGACGTATCTCCAGGTTCTCGGCATGCACAGAGTGATTTTTGTGTACGATACGCTCAAAATCGGCAGATATGTGCCGCGATGAATAAGGCCCGGAGAGCGCTGTTCCCTGTATTTATTTATTTTTGTTCCCATTCTGAGGAGTTTACTGAGCGCCCCACAAATTAAAAGCTGCATGCATCTGTTTTTCATGTATGTGTGTTAAATGTAATGTTTTCTTTGGAGGTATGGAGATATGTAAACCCCACCTTCTAGAAATCCTGCGTTTTCCCCCTGTTACCCTTTATCTAAGGTCAGCCCAGAAGCCCATTCACACTGTGAGCTGACACTGCATGGAGACTGAACCCAGGGCCGGATTAACAATGGGCCTGATGGGACTGCAGCCCCAGGCCTCTCCAAAAATATAGGTGCAGTCCAGCCAGAAGGAAATAAAAAATTTTTTGGGGTTTTTTGGTCAGGGCACCTGGCATGGGGGATTCAGGGTGATGAGCGGTGAAGGGTGGTGATGTGGACCACTGGCGGCTTCCCTGGTTGCCAGGGGACAGTCCCGTCGGTGGAGAGCAACAGGCAGCCAATTGCAAGGCTGACTGTTGCTGAGGCTGTGTGCGACTCAACTTCCACCCAGTCCCAGAAGGAGGTCAGCAGTTCTCGACACAATGGTTAGGAAGGAACAATTTTTCATAACAGGGGATATGTGATAACAGGGATAATATGTGACAACAGGGGATATGTGATAACAGGGATAATATGTGACAACAGGGGATATGTGAAAATATAATATGCATGTGTGATTGGCCCTTGTGTATTAGCATAGGGATCCGTTCTTATTCTTACAACAAAATTTACCAACTTTTTCAATGGAGATTATATCCTGGTACCACTTACAGTGACTGTGTTTGACTATTTGTAATTTGAAGTCTGCTCAGTTGTATGAACACTTGAAGAAAGAATAGTTTGAGTTGTTAGGAGGTATGAAAATGGCCAACAGCTGATAATCACATTCTCACACATTAACTGCACAGTTTGTTTGCATCAATAAAAATCATATTTTGCTCTCTATATTGGATGGAGGTCTCATAGCTGCTCTCTGTATTGTGTGGCGGTGACAAGGTTGCCCTCTGTTTTGTGTGGTGGTCACAAGGTTGCCCTCTGCATTGTGTGGCAGTGACAAGCGTGCCATGTATTGTGTGGCAGTCACAAGGGTGATATGTATTGTGTGGTGGTCACAAGGGTGATATGTATTGTGTGGTGGTCACAAGGGTACTGTGTGGTCTCTGCTGCTGCTGTAGCACATCCACTTCAAGGTTGGATGTGCTGTGCATTCAGAGATGCTCTTCTGCACACCACCCATGGTTAACTGAGTTACTGTCGCCTTCCTGTCAGCTTGAACCAGGCTGGCAATTCTCTTCTGTCATCTCTCATTAAACAACCCGTATGGCACCAACAATCATTCCACAGTAAAAGTCACTTATATCACATTTCTTCTCCATTCTGGTGTTTGGTCTGAACTACAATTGTAATTTTTGACATGTCTGCCAGGGGAGGGCTACCTAATAAAGTGGATAGTGAATGTTTATATATTATGATCAATATAGAAACATAAAATAGACAGTGTATTTATATATATTTATACATAGATTCAAGTTTTATTGTTTTATTCATTTTTCTTAAGTTTTCAGTACCATATACTTTGTTCAAGTTTAAAAACCTGAAAATTAGCATTTTTCATGTATGTGTCTGTTAACGCACTTTATAAATAAAATGAATGAACGATTGTTTGTATTTTTGTTTTCAAAGGTCAATAAAAGAACATTTACCTCTCAACTGTCCTGATTCCATCAGAATAATCCTGATTTTAGGGGACTATCCAGATTAGCCAGGAACTTGACCCAGAATGAGGGACAGACTGGGACTAAAAATCAGCCCTGGCATCTGAAGCATACAGGTCCACCTCTGTGGATAAGCAGAAAAAACTGTGTGCCACCGCACAGCCTTGGCGGCGGCGCCAAGGCTGTGACCACACTATGTTGGGGGTGTGGTCAACATGGGGCATTGATACATACATTATAATAAAGCGTTACATTTATCACGCCCCCCCATCCCCATCACACCACCCCCCAGACACATTATGACACCCCCAGTCCACTGTATTCATCTATGATTCTGATGCTGCTGACACACATCAGGGTGGGAACTTCCTGTAGAGTGAGCAGGGAAGCTGTCAGTCGCACGGGATTAATAAATCTCATGAGACTTAGAGCTCCTTGGCTTGCTCTGCAGGCTGTGTCCTGTCTGGGGACTGGGAGCAACTATCAGATTCATCTTGATAACGAGAGCTGGATAAAGGCTCGAGGGGCCCTCGGCACTTAAGACGGGGGGCTCCTATAATGTAATATGGTTATTAGACACATTTTCAACAAAGCAATACTGTGAGCACTACTGTTAGGTGCACGCAGTTCTGCCTTCACAAGCAGTACAGTGTGAAGCAGGACATACCTCCCAGCTGTCCTTGCAGTCAGACCAAATGCTGACTAAGCGGGACAGTCACCCACCATTGTCAGCACTTGTGGCTGCTGGTGTCTTTAGATCAGTTACTGCTTGTCTGGATCCTGGAATTTTGGGGGCCCCATTTGGAAAAAAAAATGGGTACATGAAAGTTAGAAAACTCCAACCAGCATCGGTGTTAAATCAATATAGCACCCACGTTTTAAAATTAGGCCTCACTCCAACCCCATTATTAAAATAATAGTATGCACCTTTGATAAATACATCTATCTCCCTCCAACTAGCCCAATTAATAGTATTCCCGTTTAATAAATAAACCTATTTCCCTCCCTCCAAACAACCCCAGCAAGAAATTAAATAGCATTTACGATTATTAAATATAACTATTTCCCACAACCATCCCAGGCATTAAATAATTCATAATCACATTTAATAAATGGACCTTATTTTCCCCAAACAGCCCCACTTTCAATCAACAGCTCCCAAACCACTGCAGCATTAAATTAAAGATCCAAACACCCCATCTTAAATTGATAGGCCCCACTATTAAATTAAATTGCCCCACCATCAGCCCACAAATAAAATAGCACCCAATAATTAGCCCCTACCTGCAATTTCACCATTAGATTAATAGCCTACCTCGCACGTTATATTAAGAACCCCCCTCTTCTGTCGAACATTATAGTCATATACTGTCCCCCACACACATTATAGTCATATACTGTCCCCCACACAGTCATTTTCACTTTCTTCCCCCCTGCAGACATTTTTTTACTTAATTCACCCCCCTGGAGTCATTTTTACATAATCCCTTTCCCCCCCCCAGGGTCGTTTTTACTTAATCTCCCCCCCTGGGGTCGTTTTTGGCACGGATCACTGTAGAAATACAGCTAAGGAGGCATGGATAAGGTGAAAAAACAAACAATGTTTATTGCTGGAGAGTATGAACAGGTGATGAAATCATAAGCTTGCAGAAATACCAGATATTCAGCAGCTGCAGGTAAATGGGAGGTGAGGAAAGATTCCAGGCAGCATATACAGGGAAATGCACAGGTAAGTCCCAGGTTCACATATGAAACAGGTCAGCAGAATGTATCTTGAAATAGATCTCACCCAGCATAAATCCAGGAGCACCACAGGAGGAAGTGACCTCAGAGTATAACATCAGGATGACAACAATAACCAGCAATGTGTGCTGGGAGTGACAGGTATATATAGAAGGGAAATGAGAACACACCCAGGTGCATGAGATAATTGGAGAACGGTTTAACCCCTAATGCAACCATGAAAGGCATGATAGCAGCACCTCTGGTGATCAGAGGTACTGCTGCACATACACACTAATAAAGTCAAATAGTCCAGGAGGCAGGAGCTGCCAAGCAAAGCAGTATGCACTGCAAGGGGCTTGCAGGCAGATCCTGACAGTTTTTACTTAATCTCCTCCCCCTCCCCTGCAGTAACTGTCACTGCGCCCCTCCCGCACCATTTTCCTTATCCCCGAAAAGGAATGCAAATAAAAAGTATACAAATACATAACTTACCTCAGCAGCCTCCTGGAATTCACTCTGCTCCCTCCACAGCTAAACCGCGCTTTGTGAAGGCTCCTACGCGGCTGTGCTTGATGTTGTGATGTCACAACATCGCGGCCGCGCGAACTTAAACAGCTGGATCCCGGGAGAGCGGGGAGCCAGACCGGCACACAAAGCCATCGGTCCTTCTGGCAAATGCCAGAAGTGGCAGATGGCCAGTCTGGCCCTGGCTGCAATTTATTTCCACTCTTCACTTTACATACATGCTGTGTGAACCAGTTAGTAGTGCACTCTTTGTATAAGAAAGGATAGTAGGGAGATGTAGGTGGTTGGAGGGAAGTGCAAGCTATCTCCCCCCCCATAGTTCTGGCCACGCCCACACACAGCTGACTACACCCACACACAGATGACCACACCTCCAGTGGGACAGCACTTCTAACAATAGGCCCTTTATAATTATCAGGCCCATGTGGTCCCTAATCTGGCCCTGCCTCTGTTGATAAATATGAGTCTAGGTCCACTCTGCTTTAACATACAATACACTGCAGGATATTACATTTTTTTCTATCCATAAAATACATTTATCAGGATGTTATTGATCTCTGTTGTACATAAAATGCATTTTTACAGTTGCTCCTGATTGGGAACACATGTTCTAGCATACATATATGACCTTCATCACTAGTAATTGGCACTTACACCAGACCTCAGTTGGTGCAAGTGATATAAAAGAAAATCATGTACCTTTGAGATCCCCAAAGCTTGAATTGGATGATGCTGATTGCGCTCAAGCTTGGCATTAACTCCATGCATACGCCTAGTCCCCTCCTCGTTCCGGCACTGAAATCGTAGTCTGCAGTAAGGTCTTTTGCGCTCGAAGATGAATTGGACGTTGCTGCACTGTCCGGCATATGGTTTGTTTCTGGGCATGGGCAGAACGATTTTATGCAAAATACGACACATATTGGCATTTACGTTTCTTAATAAATCAGGCCCTTTGTGTCTATCTTATAAAGTAATATCCGAAATTCATCACACGGTAAGGTATTTTCAGGTTTGTATCTAACTTAGTTATAACTTTATTGTACCTAACTTAAATATTTGTCTCTCTCACTAACTGCCCCAAGTGTGAGGAGGCCCCAAAGGTCTCTCGGTAACCACTACCACAAACTGCCCCCAGCTGCCATTTGTCTGTTGGAGAGGTGACCACACCAAAATCATCATCATCACTCCACATATCACTTGTCACCTTTCGCTTCCTATAGTCCTTGTCATGTACAACCCCCACTTGTCACCTTCCCCTTCCTATAGTCCTTGTCATGTACAACCCCCACTTGTCACCTTCCCCTTCCTATAGTCCTTGTCATGTACAACCCCCACTTGTCACCTTCCCCTTCCTATAGTCCTTGACATGTACAACCCCCACTTGTAACCTTCCCCTTCCTATAGTCCTTGTCATGTACAACCCCCACTTGTCACCTTCACCTTCCTATAGTCCTTGTCATGTACAACCCCACTTGTCACCTTCCCCTTCCTATAGTCCTTGTCCTGTACAACCCCCACTTGTAACCTTCCCCTTCCTATAGTCCTTGACATGTTCAAACCCCACCACAGAACAGAATTATTTGACATCATTGTTTCAAAGCTCTAAAGGAACCTATCTAGAAATGTAAGATAATCAGATACCAAAGGCTTTTGCTCAATGCCATAGACCAGCCTGGAGCAACATCCAAGGTACTAATCCTGAGCCTGGTATCATTTTCAGCTCTTTTGATTTTGCTCCAGACCCCTTGATGACATTGATAAAGGTCTCACTGCTGCTCATTATCATGTACTGGCTTGGATAGCTCAGTTGACTAGTAGCCAGGTTGCTGATTATGATTGAGCTGATTGAGCTGGTGAAGTTCCTGGTTTGAAACCCCAGACAGGTACCATTTACAGCTTTTTTTATTTTATCCAGGCCCCTTGTTAGCATTTATAATAGTCTCACTGCTGCTCCTCCTTATCATGTACTGGCTTGGATGGCTCAGTTGACTAATAGCCAGGGTGCTGATTCTGATTGTGCTGGTGGAGTTCCTGGTTTGAAACCCTGAACAGGTAACATTTTCAGCTCTGTTGATTTTGCTCCAGGCCCATTGATGACTGTGATAAAAGACCCACTGCTGCTTACATCATATACTGGCTTGGATGGCTCAGTTGACTAGTAGCCAGATTGCTGTCTGTGATGTTGAAGGTTTGAATCCCCAGACAGGCTTGATGGTTTCTCTGTCATCATCCTGCTCAGTGGGGTCTCTCCTTGTAAGTGATGGGTTAAATTGTGTGTCCAGCATTATTAAATAAAAAAGGCTGTGGGGGTTTTGAAAGAAACTAACAGCCAAATTATAAAAATACTACACTTTTCTTACATTATTAACTTGTCTCTTATTACTCTTCTCTCACTACACTACTCTCAATATTGATGGGAACTATCCTGTCCAATGAGCACTTTACTACTTGCCCACTAACTTATATGTCTAAAGACCATCTTTCACAAAGACTCCTAAATGTCATGCGTCAGACAAGTCCACCCAGCAAAGACAAAGACATACACATTGACATTTACATTGACATACACATCATTTATATATACACATCATTTATATATACATATCATTGTGACATATTGACAGCACCTAGATCTTACTCATCTAATCCAACATCATCATTTATAAAGCACCACTATTACCACAGCACAACACACTCACAATAAGGCCCTGTTCAGGAACTGAACCCATGGCCCCAACACTGTGGGACAGATGTGCTAACCACTTAGCCACCATGCTGCCCACATATGATGTAAGAAAATACAGAAACTTATCTCAATGTCTTCAACAAGTCAGTTGTAAAATCCAAGGTACAAAAGCTACAGCTGTTTGTGGAGTTGAACTAAGACCTCAAACATCTCTACCAGCAAACAAGCTGGTTACTAGTCCTCTGAGCCAAGGTTTCCTCAGTGTCATAATTCATCCTGGTGCATCAGAAAAGATAGCTGAAAGAAAACTGTCTTGGGGTTCAAACCTGAGACACCACCATTAGCTGCAAACAGAGAACCTGGACACAAGTCAACAGAGCCAGCTTGTTTGCTAAATATGAAGGGAGATTATGCTCAATGTCATCAACCAGCCTGGAGCAACATCCAAGCTACTAACAGAATTCTGTCTGAGGGAACATAAACCAGGACTTCAACATCTCTGTTAGTAGAGCACATGGGTACTAGTCCAGTGACCCAGCACAGAATCTTTAGGAGGTAAGACTATTCTAAATGTCACCAAGCATGTGCAATATCCTAAATACTAAAATGATAACTGTCTGCAGATTCATACCTGGGACTCTATCATCCCTGGTGGTGGCTTTTTGGGCTAGCTCCTGTATTTTTCTTAATGTCACAAATCAGCTTCGTGCAGAATCCATGGTAGTAAGAAAGAACACACCTAGGGATTCAAGTAACAAGCCAGTCCATCACAGCCAAATGAGTACCTGGCTTCTTCCTGGCTTTTAATGTGGATTAAAAACATTGAGTTATCATGAAGGAATATAACTCCTATGTGACATATCCAGCTAAAATGTTACACCTACCCTCAATAAACTATCTCGCAACCCTATCTGTGTCTCCAACTATCGCTCTTTTACTCTCCTCCCCTTTGCTTCCAAACTACTTAAGAGGCTGGTGTCAGGTCTCTAGGATTTATGTTTGTAAATATTGGGTTCCAGTAGCAGAAAAACACAGGAAGAGACTTTAGTGAGAAGAGGTACAGTACTTTTTTTTTTTTTTTTTTAAATCTTTTTATTTGTTTTACTCAGAAGTCAGAAAAAATGACAATAACAGTAACAAACACAAAGTATACAATACCAATTATTTATTTAGATGCGTTCATATACAATCAACATTTTAGTCCAGTGACTGAATTTGCATAAACATTATGTATAACTTTATGCTTATATCAATTTAAAATCTATATTGAAGAGAACAAGAAAAACACAGTTTTAAGGAAACCTG